>NC_072044.1:3773375-3983375 GCF_027791375.1 Indicator indicator
AGTGATGTGATAGGATATCTGAGGGCCAGCTGTCAGTTGTTACTCCTACTCATCCAGACCAATAAAGGGCTATAAGAGACGCCAAAGCCAACCCTGCAGCAGCTATTGCAGCTGTAGCTCCTCTGGCCTCTAAGTACTCTCCTAGGGGGTGCAGAGCCTTGGATGCCAAGTCGATCTTAGCCATGAGTTGTGATTAAGGGGCACGTCCAAACGATGTCCTTCTAAGTCTACCCCTGCGCACAAACACACCCGTTTAGAGGACCACAGATGCCGAGTGCAAGAGCGAAGCTACTTGAGGGTCTGCTTAGACTGCGCCACAGGCATTGACTGTCCTGCCTTGGTGCCCATTGTCCATCCTCTTGATGCGTAAGGCAGTCTCTCGCGCCACATGGACTGAAGTGCTCCTAGCCTACGAGTGCTGCGGATACTATATCTCAATGACTGCATCGCAGATCTGGATTCATGATCTGCGTATCCTCCACCGCTCCCAAGCACACTCGCTGGCAGATCAGAGCATTCCACCCTATCCCAGCCAATGGTTGAACCTCGGAAGCCCTACTAGGGGTTTCAGCATTTACCCCCTCCTACTGCTGCGCAACTTTGCCTCATCTAGCTCTTGTAATCCCTACTCTTTTTGTACCGGGATCTAATAGCACCATCGAAGCACTTACGTGTATCCCCCCTACAAAATGTGTCTCCCGGTTTCTTAGCGATGTTCTATGTTTCGGCCAGGCGTGTGATTTGAGGCGAGGAGGGTTCGGAGCAGAGTGGTTACATGAAACATCCTTGTTGCGGAGCTCAGGAGCATAAGGCATCGTAAGCATGAATAGGCACTCTTGTAACAGACAGCTTGTCCGCTATCACTCTCAGCCCTGATCGCTTCCTGTATGATCGATCGGAACTCAAGACCAGTATGGGGAACCATCGGATGCACTCTTGAAATATGTCTAGCAGCTCAGTGCTCTTTGAGCGTAGATGAGATTGACAGAGGAAAGGTCGGGAATATACGCGCCGAATTAGGTGTTTTTTCCACCTGTTTTTTCAGCTCCTACTTTCCTCTTCCCCTTCCACGAAGCTCACCCAGTCCCAGTCATGGCATCCAGCGTTCGCTCCCGTGCCCCCCACGCCAGCGACTTTACTCCGCTGCTGAGCCGTCGGAGCTCCTGAATAAGAGCAGGACAGAGTGGCTCCTTCATGAGAAAATGTGCGAAGTGACAGGAGAAAGGCCAGGAGTGGGGCAATAATAGGGTGGGGGTGTGACGAGATCGAGTTGAAGAATGAAGGATGGTATGAAGCGTTTGAGAAATAGGGTGATTGATAGCTTGTCAGACAGCAAATGCTCATGTCGAGTGACTTCTTCGCGCTGCGCTTCCTGGGAGCGTGAAAATGTACGTCTCAACTGCTAACCGCAGCTACCCTCCGGCAAGCGGAAGGTGACGAGATGGGACGAAAATACACCGTACAGAAGATGGCTTCAAGTGCACGTTGATATGTCGGAGAGAGGGAAATGCTTAAGCAAAGGAGCGCAAAACTCAAGGCTGAGGACAGGGACAACACACCCCCGCCGTCAGATGCGGCCTAGATCTAGGCATGTCAAGCGCCACCGTCAATAAGCCTTAATGGTTTGCGTTTCACCCCTCTGAAATGTGGAGAAGGGAATAAGCCAAAACCCCTCTATACATAGGGTTATTTTCATGATTCACATGTATACACCAGTATCTCATCCCCTCTCTAGATCTCTTTCCCTAAGCCAGCCTTGACCATTGCATTCTTCAGCAGCAGTCGAAGGTGCTACGCTTTTTTCAACGTCGTTGGAAGCACTCGAGCTACTCCCTGCTGCAGAATCTTATCATCCAGAGCTAATAACATTCACCACCAGAGTCCCGGCGAGGGACTGCAGCCGACCAGCACTTGAAATTCAGCAGGCTCCTAAGAATCGCACAGCTTACAGTGAGAATGCTCAGGCAGGGTAGTGGAATAGGACAAGCACTATGTGCTTATACAGAGGCAAAAGCGCAGCTGCTGGTGCTAGCAGCGACAAGCAGAGCAGCAGCCTGACAGTGTGTACTCCAGGCACCGGACATAGCAAGAGATTAGCTCGCGTGTAGATAGGGAGCTGCGGGAAGGCTAGCCTTTAGGATCTACCTACGCTAGCGTTAAAAATTAACACAGACACTCCAAACTTCTCGTCTTCTACAGATACCATGAATAACCTGAACTAACTATCTATGCAGTAATCTTAACCCATAACGGACAGAAAAATCCGCGGTCAAAATTCTATGGAGCAGCCAACAAGATCTACACTACAATCCACCAAAACTCTCCCCCCAAAACCATTCTTTTCCCAATAGTGCCTTCCACATAGCCTAGCTCCCCTGGCATCCTCCAGCTTCACAGTGCGAAGCCGCATGTCCGCAGCATAGCAGGAAAGGAAACATATCACTTTCACCACATCTCGATGCATATCCTCTATTAGGCAGCCACAGGAAACATGCACTGTCTGGCAGTGTACTATGAGGAGATGGAAATCGCACTGCTTCGCTAATGAAGGGTGAAAGAGGGGTTGAAGCTGGGATAATCACGACACACTCGTAGGGTAGACTAGAGGTAGGACTCCGATCACAAGCCTATCTTTCATTACAGACCCCTTAATCCTAAGCAGCACTCCCTACACCATGTTACTCTAAATGGCGAGATAATGCATATGGACAGGCGAGAGAGGAGAGGCAGTGTCTCGTGAAGTGCTGCCTGCGATATTTACTTTAGCTTGATATCCAAATTAGCACTAGATAATATACCAGGGGTCTCCTCTTCACCTTAAGAACTCAGTAACAGACCCTTTTGACCAGAGTGCCAAAGCGCGCCAATGAAACTGCCTAGGTAAAAATAAAGCAGCAGACGGTGGATTAAGATCCATACTCGCGCTGATTTTTATTTTGTTAGATAATAAAAATATATAACGTAGGGATGAGCTAGAACTGTCAGTCAGCGAACTTCAATCTCTCTTTTGCAGAAGATATTCATCCGAGGTCGTAAAAACCCTGGAGCCTAAATACAAGCTCACTTACCATAAACAATCAACCAGAGCCCGGGAATTCTGTGTCAAGCGGGAGGATATATCCAACCTAAATTTGCTAGCCACAGCTGACAGCCAAATTCCAACAGCGGTTTTATGAAAGGCTTAATGATTTAACAAGATGGCATGACACCTGAGCTAAACTTGGGGATCTACCCCACTTGACTCTTGCTGTTGGAACTCGGGCGTGCATACGAGCCACCCAGCTTTATAGAGAAGGTAGTTGATGAGTACTATCCTCCAGACAGGAAAGATTGAATCGTTAGGCGATGGGCCCACACGGCCAACACATACAGGGGATTAGACGGAACCCCAGGAGAAACAACAAAACCACTCCCATATTAACACTACTGACATGAAATAAGCAGGACGAAGAGATGAATGGAGAAGCCCTATAAGATATCTGGTCGTCTGAAGAGACGCCAAATGGCTAGCGATAGTACATCAAGGTGTATTGGGGTGCTTCGGACATCTTGAAAAAGCCCTCTTCTAGCCTTCGTTAGAGTTAAATAGTAAGCCCATATCCCTGGCGGCTGTTGAGGCCAAAAAGGTCTCAATTGGCGTGCTAGATTAGTACCCTAGTGTTGTGCAGGGAATACATACTCTGACTTAAGAGATTTCTGACTGGAAAACTGCCTACCTGAGGTACGACTGTTGCGATGAGAAACAATTAATAGTCACCCAAACCGCTTGCAATTAAGTTCTTCTATAGCTATGAAGGATGGCTGCTCAGTATGAGCAGGCCCATTTACCACGACATACTACAGGTATGGCTGCTGTATGCAATAAAATAGGAACCAGTGCGAGAGTCCGAGTGGACATCACCACCAGTAACCCAGCTGAGAACAGCGATGAGTACAAAAGCCCCTAGCTCACTTCCCGTTTGACGACGTGTGTTCCACGAGGCGATTGGGCGGTGCAGATATCACAGCAGAAGCCAACATCATATTATAGAGTAGAGCACTGCCACAGAGTCCTGCTAATGGTCAGCATCAAGGCAATTAGCACCATCTTCACCCTCCCTTCACATCACTTCCTGGGGTTTGGGGGGTTTTGGGGGACTAGAATCAGGGATTTTGTTACATGTGAGATGTTTCTGTGCTGTGAGAGAATCATGGAAGTGTTTCTGTTGGTAAAAGACCTTTAAGATCAGGTCCAACCTTCAACCCAACACCACTGTGACCACTACCCAATGGCCCCAAGTGTCCACAGATCTTTGATTTTTTTTTTTTTTTTAGCACCTCCTGCCCAGGGAGGTGGTGGAGTCCCCATCCCTGGAGGTGTTCAAGAAATCTGTGGCCATGGCACTTGGGGCCAGGGTTTAGTGGCCATGGTGGGGTTGGGTTGCTGGTTGGACTGGATGAGCTTGGAGACCTTTTCCCACCAAAGCAGTTCCATGATTCTAAGTCAGTGAAGCTGAGGGTCAGCTGGGTGTGGCTTGAGTGAACTTGTAATGCCAGGAGGAATCTTGGTGGTCTGCTGGAACTTTGTGGTGTTTCTGGAGCCCACACTTCTCCTCAAGTTCCCTGGAGGTGTTTAAGGCCAGGCTGGATGTGGCTCTGGGCAACCTGATGTACTGTGAGGTGTCCCTACCTATGGCAGGGGTTTGGAACTGGATGAGCCTTGAGGTCCCTTCCAACCCTGACTGATTCCAAGTGTGGGACTGAGTGGGTGATGCTCTGTGAGGCACTGCCATGACCCCACTGCTGGGGCTGCAGAGCTGCTGGGGGCTTTGCAGAGTTTGCAGGGAGTTGTATCTGCCTCAGGCTGGGGGAGGATTAGGGCTCTCATTCTTCTCCTAGCCCTGAGCCCTCCCTGGGCAGAAGTGTGGCTGGGGGTGTGTGCAGTGATGGCTCAGTGTGGATAATCCTCAGCATGAGCATTAAAAGGAGAGGATTTAGGAGTATCTCTGTGGCTTTTCACCTCCTGGGACCTTTTGGCATTCCCTTCAGTGTGCAGAGGTGTAAACAGAGGACCCCTTTGCTCTCTGTGCTCATGCAGCAGTGCAATCTTTAGGGGTAGAATTTGGTGCATCAGCCTGAAGAGCATCTTGGTGGAAATAGAGGACCCCTTTGCTCTCTGTGCTCATGCAGCAGTGCAATCTTTAGGGGTAGAATTTGGTGCATCAGCCTGAAGAGCATCTTGGTGGCTGGAGGGTGGAGATTTGATGTGCTGGCCCTCAGCAGCTGAGGGAATTTCAAACCCGGAGTGACAAAACTTCCAAATCCTGCTAGGCAGAGGAGCAGCAGCACCAAGATCTCCCTCCCCTGCTCAGCTCATCCATCCACTCTTTAATACTCACCAGCATCTCTCTGCTATAATTCTCAAATCACTGCAGCTCACAACTGCCTCTAAACCAGGAGCTCTCTACAATGAGCCTGCTGTAATTGGTGGGGTGAGGAAGGTCCTCTCCTTGCAGAGGTGTTAGAGCGCAGGGGGCTCAGAACCATGCACTGAGAGGTCCTCCCCTCTCCCACCAGAGCCTTATCCCCCTTTCAGTGGGGGATGTGGAGCTCTCCCTGTCCAGCCAGGCCCCAGAACCTCTTAGAAAAGACCTTGGGAGAGGTGTGTGGGTGCTGTGCTGCCTGCTGAGCTCTTCAACAGGGGGGTTCTGTCCTGCAAAAGTGTGGGCTGGGTGCTGGAGCAGGCTCAGCACCGTGCCTGCCATATTCCTCTGATAGCAGAGCAATTACCATTCCTTCTGATTTTAATGTAGCCATTTAGGAGAGGAGAAAAAAAACAAGTGAAGGTTTCCAATTTGTTTGCTCTAATTAAGTGCTAATTCCCTCTGCCTGGGAGCTGAACATGGCTGCAGCTCATGTGGAGGATGTGTGGTCAGCACATTTTGACAGCTCCCACTCCCTCCAGTGCAGTGTTGGCAACGTTTCCCAGTGAGACTCAGGTGATGCTGGAGAGACCAAGGGTGTGGGCACAGTGTCTCAGACTGACCTGGATTAGGTTTGGTTGTTTTTTTTTTTTTCCTTTAGAGGGCATGAAAGAGAAGAACAGCAAATTATTGACGTGCCAAGGCAGCTGAATTCAGGCAGAGCTTTGCACTGCTGCTGCTGAGGGTGGTGGCTCTCTGCATCTGCTGGTTCCCTGCTCTCTGGGGCCACAGCTGGGCTGAGTTTCCAGGTTGGTTTTGCTCTGCTCCTTCAAATGAAGGACCTGACCAGCACTCCACAGACAGACTCAGCCAGCTCCAGGTGCTTTCAACCACATTCTGAGTGCTGGGATGTTGGGGGGAAACCCCCAGTTCTAGGCAATTTCAGACAAAATTTCAGCAAAAGAAAGTGCCTGACACTGGCTGGGAGGTTCTGCTTTTGGCAGACATCTGAGTGGTGCTGATTGTGTCTCATCCCAGGACTGCACTGCAAAGCACTGCTTTTGTTCCTTTCCACTTGCCCTCTCTCTGTCCTCCTGCACTAATTAATCTCAGCTGCATCCTTAACGCTGAGAGAGGAGAGGAAAGCTCCAGGGAGAGTTTGTGCCTCTCCCACCTTGAATCCAGCCCTGTGGGTTGGGGTTGGAGAGGTGAGTGTTGGCTTTTGCTAGGCTGAGGTCTACTGGAGCAGGTCCTCCTCAGGGTCTGCAGGAGGGGTGGATGTGGGGTTCAGGAGGAATAATCAGGTCAGAGAAGGAGGATGCAAGGAAAAGAGTCTCCCATGAGGCAGGAAAACAGGCAGGGAAGTGAGCAGACAGCTCCCAGCCTCCTGGGTGTGGATGTCAGGTGGGGATGCTGGGGATAACAAACTGACTCCAACCTCTCTTGCCATCTTTTTATTTTTTTTTCCTCCTTCCTCTTTTGTTTTATTTTTAGGCTCAGCCTCTGTGCAAGCTTCTGAGGCAGATCTGGAGCTGCAGGATTAATGGAGAGACGATGAAAGGTACCAGAGGCTGCTGCTCAGTGCTGGGGTGGGAGGCTGCGGGAGCAGGGTGGCGACAGGGATGCTCTGCTCCTGCCTTGCCTTGTTGCTTCTCTCTTGCCTTTCCCTGGCACTTCTTTGCTCTGTTCTGCAGCCTAACCAGGGACTGGATGCATCTCGACCTCCCCAGCCACCATGGAGCTTGCTAACACCAGAGACTTCCAGTGGAAATCCCTGGCCCCCCTCCCGAGCCGCAGGGTCTACTCCACCTTGGTGGAAGCTGGGGGGCAGGTGTTTGCCATCGGGGGCTGTGATGACAATGGGGTCCCCATGGACTGCTTTGAGGTCTACTCCCCTGAGGCTGACCAATGGACCTCGCTGCCCCCCATGCCCACAGCCCGGGCAGGGGTGGCTGTGGTCAACTTGGGCAAGAGGATCATGGTGATAGGAGGGGTCGGAGCGAATCAGATGCCACTGAAGATAGTAGAGATGTACAACATAGATGAGGGCAAGTGGAAGAAGAGGAACTCGCTGAGGGAGGCAGCCATGGGCATCTCTGTGACAGCAAAAGGCAAGGAGAGTTCCTTCCCCCCCAATTCCAGGGCAGGGCAGGGGTGGCACTGGGTCATGCATCAGGCACAAAAGGGTTCTGGGCAGTGCCTCAGGGTTGTGTCATTCTCCAAACACTTCTCTTTGCTCCTAGAAGTTGAACCCTGTGCAGTTGTCATCTGCCACCTGCTGAAGACAACTGTTGGGTGGGTGGCCAAGTGCACAGGGAAATAATGGAGAGAGTCCAGCTGAGAGGCCTGGAGCAGCTCTGTGAGGAGCAGAGGCTGAGAGCCCTGGGGGTGTTGAGCCTGCAGAAGAGCAGCCCCAGAGGGGAGCTGAGCAATGCTCAGCAAGAGCTAAAGGATGGGGGGGCAAGAGGCTGGGCTCTAGTCAGTGGTGCCCAGGGACAATGGGCACAAAGTGGAACCCAGGAGGTTCCATCTGACCAGGAGGAGAAACTTCTTTGGTGTGAGGGTGCTGAAGCCTTGGAACAGGCTGCCCAGTGGCACATGGGGGGTTGGGGTGTGGGGGGAGGCTCTGATGCTTTCCTACACTAATTTGGTGGATTTTGGTTTGCTTGTTGGCCCTGTGCAGACTACAGAATCTATGCAGCTGGTGGGATGGGATCTGACCTGAGGCCACACAACTACCTGCAGCACTATGACATGCTGAAGGACATCTGGGTGTCCCTGGCAGCCATGCCCACACCCAGGTATGCTGCCACATCCTTCCTGAGAGGCTCCAAGATCTATGTTCTGGGTAAGAAACCATTCTGCCTCCTCCTCCTCCTCCTCCTTGGGCAGCAGTTCCTTTGATCTGAGCACTGAGAAACCTCCCTGGAAGAGCTTTTGGGAATGCTCCTTTCCATCCCTGCCTGCTTTCTCAGGCAGTCAGAAGTGCCAAGCTTGCAGCTGTAGGTTTTTGAGTGGGGCTGGTGTTGGGTTTGGCTTCACAGCTCCACAGCAAGCACCCTGTGCCCTGGGGTGCTCCAGGAGCTGGCAGGTCCTGCAGCAGCTCTCTGCTGGGAGCTGATGGTCCAACTGCTCTTCTTCTGCTCAATTTGCAGCCCTGTGGCTGTGCCAAAAGCCCTGGGACTCAGCTAGTGAGTGAAAAGATTTCTGTGAGCTGTGTCCCAGCCAAGTGCTCTGCAGCTTCGTGAGGGCTCTGCCTTTGGCAGAGGAAAATCCAGCTGTGGCTGGCAGCTGCTGGCCCAGGCCCTTTTGCAGGGGAAAAGTTTCATTAGTTTGACCTTTCAGAAGGGGAAACCAGGGCAGAGAAATGTTTCCTGTTAGCTCCTGGCCAAGTGGCCCATCAGGATCAAAAGAGAGCAGCTCTGATTGCTCAAACCATCAGGCAGCTCTGCCTTTCTTTGGGATTGGCCAAATAAGACTCTTTGATCTGTTTTGCAGTTGGATTTGCTGCTGCTGACCATTTCATGGGGCCAGTGGTGAGCACCAGGCCCTGCCTTCAAAGGCAGGCTGGGCACCTGAGCTGCCTTCCTCTGCCAGGGATGGCTGGGAGAAGGAAGCTCACCTCTGGCTTTCCTGCTCCAGGAGCTCATCTGCAGCTTGCTGGATTGCACTGGAGCTGAACTCATCTGAATTGCAAAGGCTCCCTGAGCCCTGGCTCTGCTGGGAATTTGTCTTGATTAAGCTGGTGCCTACCAAACACCTTCCTGTGCCAGTGCCCCCCTGCTGCTGCTGGCACTGAGGGAGGTGGAGGGGGTGAGGTGCTGAAAGCTGAAGTGTTTTCCTGTCATCAGCCTGCTCTTAGGAGAGGGAGCTCAAGTGGGAGAGTTTACCTGGGTCAGGAGGTCCTCAGCTAGGTGACTTGAGATCTGGGGCTGTGACATCAGCTGCTGGCTTGCCTTCAGCCTGCCCCAGAGGCTCCTCTGCCTCCTGCTGCCTTTGGCTTGGTGCTAAGAGCTGAGCTGGCCCTGTGCTTCCCATCTCAGCCTGTTCTTTGCCCTCACTTCAAGGACATTGAAGTGCTGGAGAGTGTCCAGGGAAGGGTCTGCAGAACAGGGCTGGGGAGGAGCAGCTGAGGGAACTGGGGGTGTTTAGTATGGAGAAAAGGAGGCTGAGGGGAGACCCAGGTTGGAGCCAGGAGTGGGTTGCTCTCTTCTCCCTAGTAAAAAGTCATAGGACAAGAGGAAATGGCCTCAAGTTGTGCCAGGGGAGGTTTAGGTTGGATGGTAGAAGAAACTTCTCCACTTGGTAGAAGAAACTTCTCCACTTGGTAGAAGAAACTTCTCCACTTGGTAGAAGAAACTTCTCCACTTGGTAGAAGAAACTTCTCCACTTGGTAGAAGAAACTTCTCCACTTGGTAGAAGAAACTTCTCCACTTGGTAGAAGAAACTTCTCCACTTGGTAGAAGAAACTTCTCCACTTGGTAGAAGAAACTTCTCCACTTGGTAGAAGAAACTTCTCCACTTGGTAGAAGAAACTTCTCCACTTGGTAGAAGAAACTTCTCCACTTGGTAGAAGAAACTTCTCCACTTGGTAGAAGAAACTTCTCCACTTGGTAGAAGAAACTTCTCCACTTGGTAGAAGAAACTTCTCCACTTGGTAGAAGAAACTTCTCCACTTGGTAGAAGAAACTTCTCCACTTGGTAGAAGAAACTTCCTCACTGAGAGGATTTGTCAAGGCCTGGCACAGGCTGGCCAGGGAGGTGGTTGAATCCCCATCCCTGGGGATTTCAAAGCTGCAGAGCTGTGGTGCTGAGGGCCATGACTGAGCACCAGGCTTGGTGCAGTTAGAGAATGGAAGACCTTAGAGGCCTTTTTCCAACTGAAAGGACTCTCTGCTCCCCCCTGCCCCAGGAGGAAGGCAATCCAAGTATGCCATCAACGCCTTCGAGGTCTTTGACACCGAGACCAGGTCATGGACTAAGTTTCCCAACATTCCCAACAAAAGAGCCTTCTCCAGCTTCCTGCCCACGGAGGACAAACTCTTCAGCCTCGGGGGCCTGCGGCAGGGACGGCTCTACAGGCAGCCCAAGTTCATGAGGACCGTGGATGTGTTTGACATGGAGCAAGGTGGGCACTGTCCCAGCTCTCTCCTTCCCAAGGGACCAGGGTGGGTGCCACACGAAGTTGTCCCTTGGGGTTTTGCTGTCCTCACAGAGCTGAGTCCTGGGACTGCTTGTTGGTGCCTTGAGCCCAGCCTAGAGGAAGACCTTCAGTCAGGATGAGCAGAGGGCTGGAGCTCCTCTCCTGTGAAGACAGGTTGAGAGAGTTGGGGTGGTTCAGTATGGAAAAGAGAAGGCTCCCAGGAGACCGTCCTGTGGCCTTCCAGGGTCTGAAGGGGGCTACAAGAAAGCTGGGGAGGGACTGTTTAGGGTGTCAGGGGGTGATAGGACTTGGGGGGATGGAGCAAAACTAGAAATGGGGAAATTCAGATTGGATGTGAGGAAGAAATTCTTCCCCAGGAGGGTGGTGAGACACTGGCACAGGTTGCCCAGGGAGGTGGTGGAAACCTCATCCCTGGAGGTTTTTGCAGCCAGGCTGGATGTGGTTGTGAACAACCTGCTGTGGTGTGAGGTGTCCCTGGGCATGGCAGGAGGTTGGAACTGGATGATCCTTGAGGTCCCTCCCAACCCTGACAATTCCATGATTCTCTGAACAAGTCAAGGCAGTGGAGGGGAACACCATGGTCCTGGGGCAGCTGGGTTCAGCAGCTCCCTCCTGACCTGGTGGTGAGGGAGCTGACCCCTTTGTCACTGGGGTTTTATCACCCTGAGGGGCAGCAGCAAAACTGCACTTGCAAAGGCCAGAGAGGCAGGTGGTTTGCCAGCCATGCCTGGCCTGTGCTGTCTCTCCCAGGTGGATGGCTGAAGATGGAGCGTGGCTCCTACCTGAAGAAGCGGCGAGCAGACTTTGTGGCTGGCTACCTGAAAGGCAGAGTTGTGGTGGCTGGAGGACTGGGTGAGGCACTGGGGATGGTGGTAGCCCTTTAAAAGCAGGTCTGACTCGTGGGTTGTCATCAGAGAGGGGAGAGGTCCTCACCCTGGCTGCCCTGAGGGACCAGGCAAAATGGATCCCATAAGGGAATGGGCTCCAGAGCACAGCCACTGTCCCACAGCAGGTGAGTGACACTTGCTGCTGCTTCCCAGGTGACTCAGTGCCTCTTTTTGTACCTCCAGGGAACCAGCCAACAGTCCTGGACTCTGCAGAGGCCTTCCACCCCGAGAAGAACAAGTGGGAGAGCCTTCCCCCCATGCCCACCCCACGCTGCGCCTGCTCCAGCATCGTGGTCCGGAACTGTCTGCTGGCTGTTGGTGGAGTGAGCCAGGGCCTGAGCAGTGCAGTGGAGGCTCTGTGCCTCTCTGAGTCCTAGCTGCCTCCTGCCTGGCCAAGGACCTGCCCCTTGCTGCCTCCAGCAGTGGGGATGCTGCTGGGTGAGCACCACCCAAGCTGCCCTGGGAGGCTGGCAGCTGGGCTCTGCCTGAAGCCAGCCTTGCCCTGGGGCCAGGGCTGCTGCTCCTCTCCTCCTCCTGGGTGCTGCCATTCCAGCTGCACAGAGGGAAGGAGCACACTGGCCAGAGGTCCTTTCCAGTTGTCTTGGGAGCTCTACAGGGAAGCCCAGATGAAGGAACTGCTTGCAGTGCTGGTGGTGTCTCCTGCCAGCAGGAAGGACTCTGGAGATCAGGGTGTGGGCAAGTGTCTGCCTGTGGCCATCCTGACCCTCTAGCAAAGGGTTTGGAGGTGTTGGGAGTATCCAGCCAGGTCAGTGGTGGTTCAAGAACTGTTGTGATGTTGCCCTCTGAGCATCCTGGGATCTCCATCCAGGTGCTTCCCTGCACAGATCCTGGTGGCTTGCAAGAAGGGAGAGTCCTGCCCTGCAGCCTGGCCCAGGAGCTCATTCTTTTGCCTTCAGAGCAAGGCTGCTCCTGCAGACCTGTAGCATCTGCCTGGTGCTTTGCCAGGAGCTGGAGCAAGAGACTACCAGACCTTCTGGGAGGGATGAATGCCCAAGGGACTGTTTTGGCCAGAGGGAGGGAAGGACCTTCCTTTTGGCACAGGACTAGCACAGACTCTGCCTTTGCTGGGTTTCATGCAGAGATGGCTTCAACTTACAATCTTCCAACCTGGGTTTTAGCTCTTTTAATGTTCTGAGATGTTCTGCTCAGCCCTGGGAGAAAGCAGCAGAGCCAAGGGCGTCCTGGAGGAGCCAGGCAGTGGCTTTGGCCATGGCTTTGTTGCAGTGAAGCCAGAAGACCCCTCACCATCATCACCTCTTTGGTTTTGTTCCTCTCCAGTTTGCAGGAGGGGGTTTGTCCCAACCATGAGGTCACAATTCTAGCTTGTAGCAGTTGCACCATTAAAAGCTGTCTCAGAAGAGCCCTCAGAGAAGCCAAATCTGTGCTCTGGGCTGTGTCAGGGTCATCCTTGTATGGAAATGTGGGACCCAGACTCCATCTGGGAGAAGGGATTGGTGCAGGTCTCGGTGGGGTGGCACTTCCTTGGGCACTCCCCCATCATTTGGTCCTTTCCAAGGGGGCCCTATCCCTTCCGTAGAGAGGTCCCTGGGCTGCTGGAGGAGGAGGAGGAGGGAGGTGGAGAGGTCCCAGCGGCAGCCCCTTCGTGCTGCGGGGCTCAGCCGGTGCCGGTCCCGCTGCTGCGGAGCTCCGAGGACACCGTGCGGCGGCTGCGGCAACGGCAGGGACCGGGGGTAGGGACCAGAGGCTCCTCCGTCCTTGCTGCTTCCCGAGCAGGGGCTCCGGGAATGCCCCCAGCTGCGGTCCCTGGGCTGGGCACAGCCGAGGGGCAGGGACGTTGAGCACAAGTCCCACGAGGAGCAGCTGAGGGAGCTGAGGTTGTTTAATCTGCAGAAGAGGAGCCTGAGGGGAGACCTTCCGGCTCTCTACAGCTCCCTGAAAGGAGCCAGGTGAGGGCTGGTCTCTTCTCCCATGCAGCAAGTCACAGGACAAGTGGAAACAGAGCCCTGGAGCAGGCTGCCCAGAGTGGTTGTGGAGTTTCCATCTCTGGAGTCAATCCAAACCCATCTGGATGTGGTGATCCTGGGCAAGCTGCTGTGGGTGACCCAGGGGAATTGGACTGGATGATCTCCAGAGGTCCCTACCAGCCCCTGTGGAAGGGGAGAGGCTCTGACTCCACAGCTAACACCCTGCTCACTAATCATCTCCATCCCATCCACATCCCAACCTGCTCACTACCTCCCACCTGCCAGTCCCTGGCTGCATACAAAGGCCCAGCAGAGTCTATCCCCATCCCCTCTCATGGTCCCACCTGTGGTGCTGCTGCTTCCTTCCTTTAGTCCCCATGTTTTGGAAGGTTTTATCAATGCAGATATCTGACACAGAAAGGAGCCCTGCCCCTGCTGCACAGCTGCAGCTCCAGCCAGGGTAGGGGGAAAGCTGCCTCTAGTGATGGTGGATTGTAGTCCAGGCTCCTGGTGAGGAGCACAGAGCCCAGCTAAGATCATCTTGGTGTAGTGCAGTGGAGGAGAGCTCCAGGGTGAGCTCTGCTTGGGGCTGTGGGGAATGGTGAGCAGGGCCAGGCCTCTCTGTCTAACAGCATTCTGGGCTGATTAAAGACCTGCTGGCTCTAGCAGACTGAAGGAAGGTGCTAGGAGCACACTTCTCTGCCTGTGCAGCCCTGGGGGTGCTACCTCCTGACCCTGGCAGGCTCATAAAACATCCCTTTGAACTGTAGAAATTGCAGGAGGATGGAGGAAGCTTGGAGGGAAGGAAGAAACCTTCTCTTCTGGAGCAAACCCTGTGTCTCCCAGCACAGCAAAGCTTCCTCTGCAGAGCCCTGAGCCCCTAGCTCTTAATGAAGTGTTTTCCTTTTGTCCCTGAGGAACCTTTCCCACACCCAGCACAGCCTGATGCTCCTCTGCTCTCACTGTCTCATTAGCCCTGAGCCCTGTTGCTCACAGTGGAGGCTCAGGGTTCAGAGCTGCTGCCCTGGCTTTGTTCACTTGGAGCAAAGGGAGGAGGAATCTGTAGCCTTTGTCTGGCTGCAGCACAGCTGGAGGCTGATCCTTTGCTTTCTCCCTCCAGAAAGGCTGAAGGGAAGGACAGAAAAGGAATGTCATGGGAATAAACCTGCTCCAGGAGCTGGTGAAGAGGTGTCACGGGCTGGGGTACAAGGCTGGGAGGGAAATGGTCACTAATCAAAGCTGGGGATGTGCTGGGCATTGAGAGTGGGGGAGAAAGAGAGGCTCTGAGTCACAGCAGAGGGAGGAGCTTGGTAGTGAAATCATCACCAAACAGGACCCCTGGTAGGTGCCCAGAGCTGCTGTGTCCCCTGCCAGTGGCAGGATGCTCGGTGGCACTGGGTGCCCCTGGCTGGGGGTTGCATTTCTCCCTGCTGGTGCTGTGGAGAGCCAAGTGCTTGAAAGCAAGCTGTCATCTGGACTTCCCCAGGTTATGAAAAGTCACTTCTAGGCTGATCAAAGAGATCCTGGGGGGCTCCAGCAACAGCCACCCTCTTGCCAGCCACCCAAATTCCTTTGAGAACCAGCAGCTCATCCCTGGCTCTTCTCAGCTCGTGGGATAAACCTCTCTAGTGGGTTGAGATTCCCTCCAGGAGCAGGAGAATCTCTCCAAGCTTTCCCATTACCTCTGGAGGCTCGGTGGTGGCATTTACCAGTTCCAGCACGCTGGCAGGCAGGAGCTGGAGGATTAAATCTCTCCACTGAAGGTTCTCACAACTGCAGCCTGAATCCTGCCCTTCTCTGGGCTGTTCCTGCTCCTGTGGGAAACGGGAGGCTGCGGGAGATAATCTGCTGTTGTTTGGAACAATAGGGCTGTGCCTGCCCTCCAGGTGCTGGCGGTGTGACCAGGAGGCAAGGCTGGGGAGCAGGGAGGTGAATCAGACTCACCCTGACTGTGTGCTGTCCTGGGTTGGTTGTTTTCAAGCGGTGCTGCGCTTGGTCTGGGGCCGAGAGGTGCTGGATGGGCTCCTGCTCTCCTCCCAGCGCTCTGAACGGCAGATGGCATCCATGGGCTGAGCCCAGGCTGGACCAGCACCTCTCAGCAGGGACCCTGATGCCTCTGCCCTGTCCAGGCAGCGAGGGACCATGCTGGTGGGGTGGCAGGCTGGCTTCAGTCTTGGGGATTGCTGGCTAATAGCATAAAGATCCAGCAAATAACTTGATGTGAAAAGGTTGTTGTGCATCTCCCCCAGCATTTCATTCCCATGAGCAGGCATCTCCAAACACCTTGCAGGAGCCATGGCAGAGCTGAATCCTGCTCTGAGGTGCCCCAGGCATAGTCCCTAACGCTGCTGCACGATGTCAGCCAAGGGAAGTGTCTGTGGGGTTGAATCCTGCCCTTGCTTAGCCTGCTGCAGCTCCCTGTGCTCTGCAGGGGCTCTGCAGGGATTCCAAAGCTGCAGTTTCTTTCCCCAGATGTTGCTTTTCAGCAGCTGGTGCTCAGTGCTTCCATCTTTGAAACTGATACTTGATGGATGCCTGGAGGGACAAGGAGCTGGGGGGGGTCGAGCCCAGTGATCAAACCAGCCCCATGGAACAGGGACTTGGATGGGAATTGCCAGAGGTGGAAGGTGAGCTTTAAACCCTTCTTGGGTTGGGGGGTGGTGCCAAACCCCTCTCTTCTCCAGCGTGCTTTGGCTGTGGGTACATCCCCAGTGTCAAGGCTGCAGCTGTGTTGTGCTCCTGGGGGATGTGAGCCAAGAAAATTGCCACCAGGATGAGCACGTCTGGGAGGTGGCAGCTGCAGGCTCACCCCAGGGGCTGCACCCACAGCTGGGTTTGTCTCCTGTTATGACAGCACTTAGCTGGCAGCCACTGCCATCTCCAGCAGGTGCTGCTGTCTGAGCCACAGAGCTGCTTCAGGAGATCTCCAGGAGCTACTCGCATGAGTCCACAACCTTGGCTCAGCTCAGTGGGTGGCAGCCAGGCAGCAAAGCCTATTGCAGCATCTTGGGACACAGGATCCCAGCGTGGTGGGGGTTGGAAGACACCTCTGGAGATCATCCAGTCCAACCCAGCAGGTTCACCTGGATCAGGTGTTAGGTTGGTGGTTGGACTCAGTGATCTTGGAGGTCTTTTCCAACCAAACCCATTCTATGTTCCATGATTATTCCAATCTCTTAACTGTTTTCATGGGGATGGGGGGGAAATTTCTTCTGGAGACCAATTAGGATCTCCCCAGGAGTAATTTGTACCTACTGCCCCTTGGCTTTTCCTCCTTGTGAAAAGGGAGTCTCCATCCTCCTAGCAGCCAGCCTTTATGTCCTGCTACACTTGCACTCTGCTCTCCATGAAGCCCAGCTGAGCTCTTGCAGTTTCCCAACTACCTAATGGGGCTCAACAAATCCTGGAGCTGGCTGCAGCCGTGTCCTCGCCTGAACTCCTGCTGCTCCAAGTGGCGTTGGCTGAAGCCAAGCTTCTCAGTACCAGTGCTGGTGGCTGCTCTGCTGTGTGCTCCTCCTGCCCATGCCTGTGCTGGTCCTCCTGCCAACCCCCACTGCCTCTCATTGTCCCTGAGCAGCCTTTGTCTGCATAAACAGGAAATTTCCTGAGAACAACCTCTGGCAGAGCTGCTGGTGGAGAAGAAATGAGTCCTGCTCCTTGCCGTGTGTCCATGACACAGACAGCAATGTCATGTTCTGCTCTGCTGCTCCTGGCCATCAGGGGAAGATGCTCTTTGAGGTCACTGCTGCCCTTTTGGCCACCAGCCAACCAAGCCTTCCCAAAAGGGCCCCGTGGTAGCTTTGTCTGAACGCTGTGGTGCAGCTCCTGCCACGAATTTCTCTTTGGACAAAGCTTCCCTACACTGCCAGGGCTGCAGAGGCACCGGGAAACACCACGACCTGGCTGTCACTGCTGTCCCCAGCTGCCCTGACCCTATTTGGTCCCCAACCCTGTGGGGACAGCAGCAGCTGAGGCAGCCTCTCTAGCTGCCAGCAGACAAAGCCTCTCCATCAGCATCCGCCGGTAACGGATGCGGAGTCACTGCCCCGGGACACTTCCTGCACCGAGGAGGAAAGCTCCAGGGTTTGGTTGGGGATTTACTGTGGAGTTTTCTTTTGGGGGGGGTGGGGGGAGAAGTTTGCTTATTCTCCTTTTAGAAATACCATGCCACTTCTGCTACCCCACAGGCTGTGACCTTCCCCCGCCTCCCCCAACCTCCCAGCGCCTGGGAGTGCAGCACAGGGCGTCCTGGGCTGTTTGATGGAGGCAAGCTGTTGGCTCAGTAGCAGGGGGAGCTGGAGTGAGGTGGTGTCATCGACCCACAGGGTACTTTAGGTTGGGAAGAACCTTTAAAGGTTGTCTAGTCCAACCCTCCCACCCTGCAGCCAGCAGGGACACCTGCAGCTAGAGCACCAAACAGCCTGGCCTGCCATGGTGCCAGGCATGGGGCATCTCCCACCTCTCTGGGCAACCTGGGCCAGGTTTTCACCACCCTCAGTGTGGGTGGTTGCTGGTCTGTGAACCATCTCCACTAACCATAGCACAAGCCATGGGTGACCTGAGAGGAGAGCAAGGTCCAGAGAACTGCTCCAAACCCACCAGTACCTGCTCCAAACCTTGGCCAGGTCCCTGCTCAGCCCTTACCCCAACTTGTTTGGGGTTTGCTGGTTGTAAGTGGAGGGGCTCCAGCCATAGGGATCAACCTGTGCTGCAGTGGTGGAAGTCCAGGGATTGAGCTGGATGGGAGGGGGGGGGGGTGAGAGTTCTGCTTTTCTTTTTCAAGCCTCTAGATGAAAGTGTAATTGAGAGCACTGCACATCTCCCTTATCTAGCTGCAGCAATTGCTGTGAGATAAATGCCACCCAGTAATGAAGTTCAGGTTATCACTCACTAGCACCACGATTAAACATCCCCAGATAAGTTTTCCTTCTGCACTGGCTGCTTCCTGGCAGTTTGAACTCAAAAAGCTCATAAATCCAGTGATTAAAGCAGCGTGTCACTGACCTGGGCTGACTTGCTCTGCACCAGCAGCCAGGAAATGAGGTCTTGGAACCTTTCTGTGGCTGGTTCAGCTCTAGAGTGAGCAGAACACAACCCCAGAGCCTGCCCTTCCCTACATGCAACCTGATCTAGTTGGAGATGTCCCTGCTCCCTACAGGGACAAGATGACCTTTGAGGGCCTCTTCCAACTCCATGCATTCTATGATTCTGTGCTGCTCACAGCCTGGCTCACTCTCATCACAGTTCTGCTTTGCTGCTTTTCTCTTCTTGATGTGCTTCACTGCTCACATTTCTGTATATGGAGCCTCTCAAAGAGAGATTTTCCCCCTGCTCTGTCCCTCCTCTGCTTTCTCCATCCATGCTCCATCCCTGGCTGCATCCTTATCTCCACAGCTCCACTCAGCAGCAAGCTCCCTTCTGCTCTCCTTGTCTGTGCTGGTGAAGATAAGGAAGGATGGCAGGACCTGGGGTCACCAGCACCATGGTGCAGAAGTTATCAGGTTAAGGAGGTTCTGCAAAATAATCCTTACAAATGACTTGTCAGGGCACAACATCTGACCACTGGGGAGACATCCAGCTGGAAAAATGAGCAGGGCTATACCCAGAGCAGATCATAGAACCAGAGTCATACAGTCAGGGAATGGTGTGGGTTGGAAGGGAGCTCTGGAGATCATCCAGTCCAACCCTCCTGCTCCAGCAGGACACCCACAGCAGCTTGCCCTGGATTACAATGGCCAGGGGGGGTTGGAATATTTCCAGAGACTCCACAACCTCTTTGGGCAGCCTGTCCAGGCCTCCAGCAGCACAGAAATTGAGTTTCTCCTGAAGTCCAGGTGAAACCTCCTGGGTTCCAGTTTGTGCCCATTGCCCCTTGGCCTGTCACAGAGCACCCATGCAAAGAGCTCAGCTCCATCCACAGATGTAAGTCCTGAGCAGATGGAAGGATGGAAGGATGAATGGATGGATGGATGGATGGATGGAAGGATGGGTGGGTGGGTGGGTGGGCGAGTGGATGGATGGATGGATGGAGGGAGGGAGGGAGGGAGGGAGGGAGGGAGGGAGGGATGGATGGATGGATGGAGGGATGGATGGAGGGATGGATGGGTGGATGGATGGATGGATGATGGAGGGATGGATGATGGATGGATGGAGGGATGGATGGATGGATGGATGGATGGATGGATAGATGGATGGATGGATGGATGGATAGATGGATGGATGGGTGGATGGATGGATGGATGATGGATGGATGGATAGATGGATGGATGGAGGGATGGATGGATGGAGGGATGGATGGATGGATAGATGGATGGATGGATGGATGGATGGATGGATGGATGGATGGATGGATGGATAGTGGAATGGCTGGCTGGCTGGCTGGCTGCATGCTGGTGTGATCCACAGCTGTGGTGGAAGAGGGCTGTGGGGGTGGCCTCTGCTGTAATCATTAGATGTGATAGGCCATAAATTACTTTTCCAAAGGCTCCCATTGCTGCTAATCTGTTTCCCTTCTTCTGCTGATGGATGGGGCACCCAGTGGGGAGGATCAGAGCCAAACCAGTTTCCTCAGTGTTTGCATAGGAGGAATGGGTTTCACACCTGCCTGAGCACCACCCAGCAGCAGGTGAGGAATGCTGCCAGCTTGGAAGACCACTAAGGAGAGGAGATCAGTAAAGGTTTTGTTGTCTTTGGGGCTCTTCCTTTCCCTCCCTGCTGCAAGCAAAGCTTCTGGGGAAAGTTTGTTCCTTGAAAAGTCCACAAGCAGAAGTGGTGGTCTGAGCTTGTGGCCACTAAATGCAAAGGCAGAGCCCTGGGGTTTGACCACAGCCTGGATGTCTTTAGAGCTGAGGCAATGTTGTGGTGTTTGTTTAGGAGTGAGAAATCAACAAATGAAAGGCTCAACAAAGTTAGGAGCCTGCAAGCAAACAGAGCTCCTGCTAGGACCCAGCACCAAGCTGCAGGGACTGGGACTCACCACAGAATCACCTTGGTTGGGAAAGACCTTTCAGATGATGGAGTCCAACCATTCTCTAAGTACCAAGCCTGGTGCTAAAGCTGGTGTTTGCCTGACAGCCAGCCAAATTCCTTGCTGCCTTTCCTGCTGGTTTTAGTGGCTGTGCCCTGTGGAACAAAGGGAGAACCCCCACTCCTCCCACCCCAGTTTAGGATGTCTGAGGCTGCAGCCAGGGAATTTCAGTGGATTTCCCCACTTTGAGAGAGCCACAGCCACTCAGTTACAATAGAGGATCCTTATCAGTGGATTCCAGTGGACTTAGATCTGTGTCCCTTGACATTTCCATCCAAATAGGCTTCCTGAGGCAGGCAGGAACAAAAGCATACCTCAGGCTATGGCTCAGCCACCACAGAGAGCTGCAGCAAAGAATTCATCCAGTAGGAGCTGCAAGAGAAACTACCCAAGGCTTGGCTTCCTTCCATCGTGGGGAGAACCTCTGGAAAGCAGCCTTGGGAATCCACAGGAGTGTTAAAGACATGCTGGAAGTTAAAGGCATGCTGAAGTGTTTTCTTGGATGGGTGGCTGAACCTTGGGTGGTGCCACAGCTTTCATATCAGCACACTGTGGGCTCCCAGTGCCATGGAATCACAGGATCAGGGAATCATGGAATCACAGAATCTCAGAACCATGGAATTATGGAATCTCAGAATCATGGAATCATAGAATCATGGAATCATGAAATCACAGAATCTCAGAATCATGGAACCTCAGAATCATAGAATCATGGAATCATAGAATCTCAGAATCATGGAATCTCAGATTCATAGAATCATGGAATCATAGAATCTCAGAATCATGGAATCACAGAATCATAGAATCATGGAATCACAGAATCTCAGAATCATGGAATCTCAGAATCATGGAATCTCAGAATCATGGAATCATAGAATCTCAGAATCATGGAATCACAGAAGCTCAGAATCATGGAATCTCAGAATCATGGAATCTCAGAATCATGGAATCATAGAATCTCAGAATCATGGAACCACAGAATCATAGAATCATGGAATCACAGAATCTCAGAATCATGGAATCTCAGAATCATGGAATCTCAGAATCATGGAATCATAGAATCACAGAATCATGGAATCACAGAAGCTCAGAATCATGGAATCTCAGAATCATGGAATCATAGAATCACAGAATCATGGAATCACAGAAGCTTAGAATCATGGCATCTCAGAATCATGGAATCATAGAATCTCAGAATCATGGAATCTCAGACTCTCAGTATCACAGAAGCTGAGAATCACAGAACCAGAAAACTGCTGAGGTTGGAAGAGACCTAAGGGATCATCCATTCCAACCCCTTGCCTAGAGCTATGCCACCACCATATATCCCTCAGCACCACATCTAAGCATCTTTTATATCCTCAGGGATGGCGACTCCACCACTTCCCTGGGCAGCCTGTTCCAGGGCTTGAGAACCTTTTCTGGGAAGGAATCTTTCCTAATACCCAACCTGAACCTCCCTTGGCAGCCCTTGAGGCTGTTTCCTTTCGTCCTGTGTCCAGGAGTCGCAGACACTTTCATCTTATTCATCTCAAGCCAAGTGAAATTGTTTTGCTTGTTGCAATAAGGAAGGTTTGTACCTTCTCTCCCCCACACCTCCCTTCCTCTTCAGTTCTTCTGCAATCCCTGGGCTGTGCCTGAACAGGATCCTCTCTGTTTACTTTGACTTTGAAATTACAGCAGTTTAGTTAATCTCAGCTACACCTTGTTTATCTTCCCTCTGGGCCCTGCTGGCCACTTGCAGATTGAAGAGCAGCTCCTGTTACTCCCTGGTAAATAATTCATGGCTGCAACTCCACACCAGGATCTTCTTCTGACATACTGGTGGGAGATGATTGATTTTCAAACAGGGACAAAGGTTTGCCCATGGGTTATGGAAAGGTGGAAGTGGGGGAGATTTGGGGGTGGGAAGGATGTGGGATCAGTCTGCAGCTCCCACTTATAGACTCATAGAATTTTTTCAGTTGGAGAAGACATGGAGTCCAACCATCAAGTGGGGGAGATTTGGGGGTGGGAAGAATGTGGGATCAGTCTGCAGCTCCCAGTTGTAGATTCATAGAATTGTTTCAGTTGGAGAAGATCTCTAAGGTCATGGAGTCCAACCATCAACCCAACACCACCATGCCCATGAAACCATGTCCCCAAGTGCCGTGTCTACATGGTTTATTGTGATTCCACCACCTCCCTGACAGCCTGTTCCAATCCCTGACCACTCTTGCAGTGAGGAAATTGTTCCTAATCTCCAACCTAAACCTCTCCTGGTGCAGCTTGAGGCCATTTCCTCTCATTCTATCACTTGATACCAGGGAGAAGTCCTTCACCCTTCACATCTTGTGAGGAATGGAGGTGCCACAGGGCCACTGGCAATGAAAATCAGGGACAGTGGCAATGCAAGATACCTCTGTGTCCTAGCTGCATTGAGGTGGTATCCAGTATGGGGTCCTTGGTATCTCACATGGAGTCCTTCCAGCACTGAGACAGAGGCAGAAGTTTGAGCAGAAGTTTGGTGCATGGCAGTCTCCATGACCAGGACTCCAGTGCCTGTTGTTAGAGTGAGGTGAATGTCCCCAACAGGTTGTTTCCTGATCTCAGCCCTCTGATACTCACAATGCAAGAGCACCCAGGGGACCATGGCACCCAACCTGGGTCTCATCCTGACACAGAGCTATGGCATGGCCACCAGACACTGAGCCAGGGCACAGCTCCCTCCTGTGCCACCTCTGTGGTGAGGGGCACAAAGCCCTCAGAGAGGGCTGGATTAAATCATCTCCTTCAGACACTCCTGAGCCCTGGCTCTGCCTCGAGCTGCTGGAAGTGGTGGGAAAATCCAGGTCTGGGAGCTGGGATGAGTAATGCTGGAGCTATCTCCTCCTTGGATCGATCCGGTGTGTCCTCACACATGCCAGAGCTGGGCAAGAGCCTTTGTTTTGGCTGCTTTGGGTAATAACTGCATTCCTTTAATATCTCCAAACAAAGATTTACCACAGGGGCAAAAAAGACCACACGGGGAGGTGCTGCAGCACTAACCACAACTGCCCTGAAGGAGCCTCTGCCTGGGAGCCTGAGCTGCCTGCAGACTGTTCCCCCCCTGGCTCTGATCGTGGAGCTCAGCTGCTCCCACCCAAGCTGTGTGCCCAGGAGGGCAAAGCATGGTCCTGTGGCCAGCATGGATAGGTTGTGCTTGCCCAGGCCTCTCCCATCTCTGAGTTTGCTCTCAATATGTCTTTTTTCTTCTTTTTTTTTTCTGAGAACCCTGAGTGGATTCTGCCTCCTTGCAGCAAACCACATCTGTCTGTCTGTGTGTGTCTTGGCTGGCTGTATGTCTGTCTCCTTCTGTCCCCACATCTCTTCTGGGGGGTACAGAAGGGAGACCTGGATGCTGTGCATCCCTGCCTGGAGCAGTGTCCAGCTCTGGAGTCCTCAGCACAGGACAGACATGG
This sequence comes from Indicator indicator, assembly GCF_027791375.1. Taxonomy (NCBI): domain Eukaryota; kingdom Metazoa; phylum Chordata; class Aves; order Piciformes; family Indicatoridae; genus Indicator; species Indicator indicator. Next base: position 3,797,242 of record NC_072044.1, read on the forward strand.
ACGTGTTGAAGGGAGGCCACAGCAAGGATGGGAGGGCTGGAACCCCTCTGCTCTGAGGCCAGGCTGAGAGAGTTGGAGTTGTTCAGCCTGGAGAGGAGAAGGCTCCAGGGAGATCTTTTGGTGGCCTTTTAATACTTAGAGGGACCAATCACAGAGCTGGGGACAGACTTCTAGGAGGTCCTGTTGTGACAGGACAAGGGGTGATGGTTTGAAACTAAAAGAAGAAGATTCAGTCTAGAGATAGGGATGAAATGGTTTATGGTGAGGGTAGTGAGACCCTGGCCCAGAGCTGCCCCATCCCTTACACCACTGCAGGTCAGGTTGTTTGGGGCTCTGAGCAACCTGCTCTGGTCAGGGATGTCCCTGCTGACTGCAGGGGGTTGGACTGGATGAGCTTCAAAGGTCCTTTCCAACCCAAACCAGTCCGGGCTTCCACGATTCCATGACCACCCCAGTGCTCCGGTCCTGCACCTCTTCCCACCCTTTGGGCTTCCAGCCTCTGCCTGCATCACCTGGAAAGTCCTCGCTGCCCACCCCCAATCTGCAGGACACCCCTGCGCTCCTCTTTGTCCCCTGCCTCTCTCCCTTGTCCTTTGCCTCCTCTTTGCCCCCAGCTTGTGTCTCCCCCTATCCCCATCCATGGAACCCCTTGTTCCCTGCCTTGGCGGGGGGTTCCCCTCATCCTCCCCTCTCTGCCTTTTCGCCCCGGTTGCGGGCGGGGCAGCCTCTGCCGCGCTGCCAATGGGCGCGGGGGGGCGCGGCCGGCGGGGCCGCCGCATTTAGCTGCCGGGCCGGGCCGTGCCGGGTTGTGCCGGGCTGGGAGTCGGGAGAAGCGGGGCTGGGGAGCGGCATGGAGCAGGCGGTGAGCACCGGCACAGCGCTGGGTACCTCGCTGGCCGAGGGGCTGATCAAATCCCCGCGGCCGCTGATGAAGAAGCAGGCGGTGAAACGGCACCACCACAAACACAACCTGAAGCACCGCTACGAGTTCCTGGAGACGCTGGGGAAGGGAACCTACGGCAAGGTGAAGAAAGCTCGGGATCGCTCCGGTAAACTGGTAAGGGGCTTCTTATGGCATCGTCATATGCGCACCGGGAGTCGGTACCGAGCCGCTGAGCATCGCCCTGCTCTGAGCAGCATGGGCCGGGTGCTCCCCTCGTCCTGGTGCATCCCCTCGCTACCCTCCCTGCTCCCGCTGCATCCCCTTCTCCCTTTCTTCCTCCGGGTGCATCCCTCCCCGATGCATTCCTCCCCATCCCTTCCCTTGTTCCCGTTGCATCCCACCTGCCTCCCCCAGTTCTTCTTCCCGGCTCATTCCCTCTCCTCTTGGTCTCGGGGCTTCCCCGCTCGGCCCGGTGCGTCCCCCCAGCTCCAGCGCATTTCCCCCGGTCCGGTGTATCCCCCTTTTAGTGCCGGTGCGTTCCCCCTGGTTCATTCCCCAGTCTCCGGTGCATCCCTCCCTTTCTTTGTCCTGGTGCATCCCCCCCCACCCTGAGGCATCCCCCCCGACTTCATCCTGGTGCATCGCCTCCGGTACGGGCTCTCCTCAGCCGGTAACCGCAGCCCCCTCCAGGCCCCGCTCCCGGTGCACCGTGTGGGGAGGCTGCGGCGTTGCCATGGCCGGGCCCTTGCCGCAGTCGGGGGAAGCCCGGAGTGGCCTCACATTCCCCTTTCCGCGGGGGGTGGGGGTGGTTGCAGCTCCCTTCGCCCACTTGACCTCGTCAGGCTTCCTGGGGAAGGGACCCCACAGGTATCCGGCAGGGAAGAGCAAATATTACACTTGTGTCTGAAGGGCTTTTCCCTTCCTCTTGCCCTAGTTCTTGGTGGGTTTTGCCTCTCTGCTCTCAGCAAGCAGAGGCTGAGCCTCCCCCCCAAGTGTCTGATCAAATCGTGACTCACCCCATCGACAGCTCAGCCCCTCCAACAAGAGTGACTCTGGGTGATGCAGGGCTCAGACCAGAGCACAGCCATCCAGGAGGCTGGGTGAGGTGGGGGACCCTCACCCCCCGGGGAAGGCAGGGTGCTGGGTGAGGTGGGGGACCCTCACCCCCCGGGGAAGGCAGGGTGCTGGGTGAGGTGGGGGACCCTCACCCCCCGGGGAAGGCAGGGTGCTGGATAAGGTGGGGGACCCTCACTCTCGGGGTGCTGCTGTCCTGGCAGCTCTGTCCTTTAAGAACCTGCAAGGCTTCAATGGGTGAACTTGAAGGCAATTTCCCTGTCCCTGCTCAGTCCTGAGCACCCAGCAGTGTGGTGTGGGACCCAAGAATGGTGCTAGCACACCAACCCACCTTGGGAACATGGGTGAGCAATAAAGGACCGATTGCAAGTGGTGGGACTGGCTCAGCAAGGCTCTGAGGGCTGAGCAGATGAGCAAGGTGTGAGGTTGGGTCACTAACATCTGGGTGTGAGCTCGGGTCCCTAACGTGCCACAGAGGAAAACAACTGGAAAGCTGCGAGGGTTTCTTGTGTAACAGGACAGCTCCTGCTTCAGGCAGATCTGCCCTTTCCATCAGCCCATCTGATGCTGAGGGAGCTGCTGCTTTGCTGCATAATCAGGGCCTTGAAATGCAGCTTCCACCCACAGACCTAGAAGGGTCCCTCCCCTTGGGATGGGTGAGAAGATTTGGCTTTCCCTGGCTGCACCTAACACAGCCTGGGCAAGGGCACCTCTGAGCTGCCCCCAGACTCCCCGGTCTGTGGACACCCCCTAAGTGGGACTCCTTTGTGTGGTAGCCCTGGTTCTGTTATAATGCAAATGCAACACGTGGGGCCAATGACTCCTTAATAAACACCAGAGATAGTCAAAGGCTCAACTAACAACTACCTCAGCGAGCTGCTGGTGCAGAACAGGAGGCTTAACCACAAATCTCTCCTCTTCCCACAAATTCTTTCTTGCAGCACTCAGCGTTTCCGGACCTGTTTAATCTTTAGGCTTATCCTGAGCTGGGTTGTTATTTGCTCCTTCTCTAAGTGGCTTTCACTTCCTAAACGCCAAGGTGTGAGAGCAGGTAGGGCTGCCTCCACCAGTCACCCCTCCTGGGCTCTGCCCATCCCACCTTACCGGCTGAGGCTGTAGAGCTGGAGCTGCTTCGTGCATGGCTTTCGCCTCTGGCGAATCAGAAGCTGCTCCTGTCGGAGGCACTGGGGATTGAACCATCTCGTTTTACCACCTAGCTTGCTTGCTTTTCTTTTTCTTTAACCTCTGAATTTTAACCAGCCAACCTCTTGGGCTCAGAGGAAGGTGTGTCTAAGCAGCTGATAGGCAGCTGGCAAGACCAGGTTCCCACAGCTGAAAAAGGATTTTGGGGGGGACTGTGGCATTTCCTCACAGGGGCCTTCCCTGAACGTTCTTTGTCTGAAACGTTTTGTTTTCTGGGTAGAAATGCTTCAGGTGGAATGATGCTGATGCCTCCTGGTGGGTACTGCTGAGGCCCCTTCCCAGTGATTGGAAAAATTGTTGTGTCCTTGAAGCAGGTGGGGAGAAAGTTGTTGTTGGTGGTGGTGGTTCTGCTTTTGGTTTTTTTCCCTTTCCTTTTTCCCCGTGGCTTTTGGGTTGAAGGTTCAGTAACGTGCCCCATGGAGGTGCAAGGGCTCCTGCACCTGTTTGCAGAGCAGTGTCTGGCCTTTTTATGTTTTATTTTCCCCAGTCTGGTGTTTCTCCCAGCCTGGTTCTCAAGCCCTGGCCTCCAGCCAAGCCAAATAGAAGGAAGGATCTCCTGTGGGACTCACTTGCAGTGTCGGAAACGTGTTTGTGGGCTTGTGTGATGTCAAGGGGAAGGCAGCACCTGGAATATTCCAAAGCAGCAAAGCCTCTTTTGATCTCCAGTAAGGGCTGGACCCTGCTCTCTTCCGTAGTGGTTTGTAATCCATATTTCATGGAGCATGAAATGCTGCACTTGCAATCTGGAACAACTTCTGAAGTGCTGCCTGGGGTTGTAGCTTAATGCATCTTTCAGCAGGTGCTGAAAATACCTGTTCTGCCCCCCCCCCCAAAAAGCCCCTTCTAATTAAAAGCCTTTTTTGACTTGGAAAGTAGTCTTGAGTTCCCAAAGCTCCTGCAGCAGGACTTCTTGGGGCTGTTTCCTGCAGGAGATTCTTCTTGTAGCAGTGGTGGTGCAGGCAGCACGGAGGTTGTGTCTGTCCCTGAAGCTGCAGGTCCCTATGGAATGCAGTGGGTTGGGAGGGATCTCTAGAGCTCATCCAGTCCAGCCCCCTGCAGTCAGCAGGGACATCCCCAACTAGAGCAAGTTGCTTAGAGCCCTGTGAAACCTGACCTTGAATGCCTCCAGGGATGGAGCCTTCAGACCTTTCCTGTCTCAAGGGGAGATCCTCTGCTGTCACCTTCTTAGGCAGGAGATGTTTTGGAACCAAGCTGCTTCTTGCATCCCTGGGGAAGGATGGGATGGCCAAGGGGATTAACCTCCCTGGAAAAGGTTTGAGTGGTCCTCTGCTGTAGGAGATGAGGTCCCTGGCAGTGGTGTAGCCTCTCTGTGCTGTGCCCAACCGTTACACAGGCAGCTGGCAAGGGCAGCCCCAGGGCTCTAGCAGCACCGTTGCAGCCCTGCCTCCATCTGCCTTGGAGGTCACTAACTGCTGGCTTCCGAGGCAAGGGCGTTCTCCAGCGCTGTGAACACAGCCAGTGGCATCTCCTAAGGCTTCCCTGGCAGCTTGGAGCCACTCTGAGTCTTCATGAATAGTGGATCTTGCCCTGAGCCTTGGCTCAGCAGTGTTTATGTGAGCACCTTGATCAGCACCCCGAAGTACTGAGGCTGTTGGGCTGGATGTTGAGCTGCAGAGGGGAGATGGAGTCAGCCAGGAGGAATTTTGGGAAGCAGAAGGAGGCTGACTTGCTGCATAAAGGCTTTGCCTGTGTTCTAGCAGGGGTCAGGTAAGCAGGGGCTGGAGCAAAAATGGTTAAACTTTAACCTGCTAACCCAGCACAAAGGTCAGGGAAAAGAATACACCTGACTTTCAAGAAGCTGTTAAGCACTCTCAGTATTGCTATGTACAGAAACTTGGGCCTAGGTTATTGAACTTCTCTTGGCCAGAGTTCATTCTGCTTGGTTCCTTCAGCTCCTGGGGCTAGTGCAGGCATGGTGCTTCACCAGAGAACAGGAGGCAACCCATGCCCTGTGCAGCAATGAGCTCTGAGACCACAGAGACTCCATCAGCCATCTCTCACATACCCCTCTGAGCCCTGAAATTAGGCATGTCCTCCTCCCATGAGGACCCTGACGTGGCAGCTGAGATCTTGCAGCTTTAATGTCTGGTGACTTGCTGTGGGTGTGGTGAGTTTTGCTTAGCGGGGGTTGAAAACTTGCTCTGAGCCTTTTGCTGCTTGGTGGGCAAGAAACAGCCCACCAAGGGCTGAAGGAGTGAGGCTCCTGACTCCCCTAAATCAGAGGGAGGTGAGGCTGAGCATCCACCCCAGACAGGCAAAGGAGGAGGAGGGCCTCAGGCTGAGCATCCACCCCAGACAGCTAGAGGAGGAGGGTCTCAGGCTGAGCATTGAACCCAGACAGCCAAAGGAGGGGGAGGAGGAGGAGGGTCTCTGCACAGCATAGCTATGAGCATGGTCCCTGTGCTGGCAACTGGGGCCAGTGGGTGTCCATGGCCCCTCTCCCCGTTGCTGGGAGACCAGTGCAGGGGTCCCTTTCCAGGATTAATGCTGTTCCGCATTCTTCTCTGATAGAAAAAGAGAGGTTCTGCTGGATTCAGTTGTAAATTCAACCCTAGGAGCACATTGTCTCTCCCCAGCCCCTTTGAAAGAGGATTAGAAGGCCTCTATTCTCCAGCACTTACTCTTCGTTCTCCTGCCCTTTCAGTTCCCTTGTAGGGATCACTTCAACCCAAGGGAAAGCCTTGGGAAGCAGTTTGCATCATCAGTGCTGGGTCTCCTGCCTGGCTGGAGCTCAGTCCTGTGCCTAGGAGGGATGTGCTCTCTAATATCAAACTTTCTCCTACCTCTGCACAATCAGCTCCTTGAAATAAATATTTGCAAGGTGAACAAAACCTGGGTTTGGGTTGCTTTTGTTTTTCTTGTTTTCATGACCCCAGGAAGATGTTGTTGTTGTCTCTTAAGTCATGTGTGCAGGTCACATTCCTTTGGCTGGCTGTGGCCCAGCAGTGGCTGCAGTGGACACAATTCCTGTGGCCATAGCACCCAAATGAGGAGCAGGGTTGGGCTGCCTGTGGGAGGAGGCTTTGGGGAGCTCCTCTGGCAGCAGGTTTGCCTTGGAGGGGGAGGCAAAGAAGAGCTTCTCCCTTGTGCACAGCAGGAGGACTTGGAAAGCATAAAAATGTATTGGATGGAGCTCACTCTTCTTGGAGTTATCAAATCAGCTGGTTGGAGAAGACCTTAAGACCAAGTCCAGCCATAACCTAACATCTCCCTGTACACAACTCTTAGACCATGGCCCTCAGCTCCTCATCCAAATGGCTTTTAAATGTCTCCAGAGATGGTAACTCTACCACTGCCTTGGGCAGCCTGAGAATTGCTTCAGTGGAGCTGTGGGTTGTGGGCTCTGGGATGCAGTGTGGGCTGTGTGGAGAAGCTGAGCCATTACCTCTGAGTCATGAGCCCCTTCCCAAAGATGGGAGTGGGCCTTTAGCTCTGCCAAAGGCTTTGGGCAGCCACAGTGTCCTGTGCCCAGCAGCTGGGTGACTCCCTGCCTGTGCTCCTCCTGCAGGTGGCTATCAAGTCAATCCGGAAGGACAAAATCAAGGATGAGCAGGACCTTGTCCATATCAGGAGAGAGATTGAGATCATGTCCTCCCTCAACCACCCCCACATCATTGCTGTCCATGAAGGTGAGCCCTCCTCTCCCCTTCCCTTTCCACCAGCAGGGCTGGGACCTGCCGGCTGCAGGCTGTGCAGCACTGGGGTCGGTGCTGCTGCTCCTCCTCCTCCTCCCTCTGTTTGCTCAGAGCAGAAGCTGTTTGCTGCCGGTTGTGCCGAGCTGGTGACTCAGTGCTGCACGGCAAGCAGATGCTGCTGGGCTGTGGTTTCCCTGCCTGTGTGCAGGGGAAATACCTGCTCCAGAAATAGCTGCTTCCCATCCCCTCCAGCCCCTGGAGGGAAGCTGCCTCCCAATGCTGATATGGGGTTTAGAGGCTTGGAAGCCTCAGCACTGCCTCCAATGGCTTTGTGGTGGGCCCCAAGTCACCAGCTCTCCCTGGGGAGATGTGGGGTCCACCACAAAGCCCAGTGCTGTGTGTGGCTCTGGTTGTGCTGGATGCTGGCCCCAGCTGTGGCAGGTGCTGGAGCAGTGAGAAATCTTTGTGGCTCTGCTCTCAGCCTCAGGCAGGAGTTAGTCCCAGAGCTAGAGTCCTTCTTGCCTCCCCTAGGGCACAGGGAAACCAAACCTCAGGGTGCTGGGAGAGCTTCTGGGTGCTGCTGGGCTTGGCTTCATGGCCAGGGTTTGGTTTTGCTCCCAGGCTGTCAGGGCAACACCAACCAAAGGGGAATGTCTCAGCTTCTAGCTACAAGCAGACTTAAAGCAGGTCTCCAGCTGGGTGAGTTTTTGCTTAAACACTGCAGAGCTGGGTGCCCTGTGCTCTTCCCTGGGGCTGGCTCTGCTTGGATTCATGGCACGGTGCCAGGCTGTGACCAGTGCCTGCCTTCTCCGTGTGTGAGGTATCCAGAGTCCTTTTGTCCTCTAAACAAAAGCAAGTGGATTGGCAGCTCAGACGGAGTGTTTGCAAGGACTGAGTCACGCTGACTGCTGCAATTCAAAAAATATCGAGGGAGCTTTCTGCAAACAGGAAGAAAAGGCTCCAGTCTCCTTTTGGCTGGAGCTGGAGCCTTGTTGGGAGCAATGGGGGCAGGCAGAAAGGCCACCCAGCAGTGCCAGTCGGTAGCTCCATCGCCTTCCCACTCGGCAGGGCTTTGTCTAGCAAAGAACCCTGGGTTTTAGTCACCTTCTGGCAGAGCACAGCCTGTTCTCCTGTGCTCTGTGGCTGCAGAGATTGCTTGGCCAGCAACCCTGGTGGCATTGTTGGACGAGGGTGGCAGCTCTGGCTGTCCCCCACTGACCTGCAGGCACCTGCAGAAGCCTCAGTGAAACCCTAACACTTCGTGCTCTGCAGGGCAGCTTGAGGGCACAGGCAATGGGGTGGGCACTGTGCTGGAGTCGGGCAGGGCTCCACCTCCTCATTAAAAGGCTGAGCTAATGAAGTCTCTGAGCTCAGAGGATCCCTCCTAGCACTCTGTGACTTCCTAAGTCCCTGAGCTCAGAGCACCTCTCCTAGCACCCTGTGGCTTCTTATCTCCAAGTCCTTTAGCTCAGAGGATCCCTCCTAGCACCCTGTAGCTTCTGAAGTCCTTTAGCTCAGAGCACCCCTCCTGGCCCCCTGTGGCTCCCTATCTCCAAGTCCTTTAGCTCAGAGCACCCCTCCTGGCCCCCTGTGGCTCCCCATCTCCAAGTCCCTGAGCTCAGAGCCCCCCTCCTAACAGCCTGTGGCTCCCCACCTCTGTGCAGTGTTCGAGAACAGCAGCAAGATTGTCATAGTGATGGAGTATGCCAGCAGAGGGGACCTGTACGACTACATCAGCGAGCGGCAGCGGCTGCCGGAGCAGGAGGCGCGGCACTTCTTCCGCCAGGTCGTCTCTGCTGTCTACTACTGCCATAAGGTAGGGCAGCACCACGCTTCCCATCACCTTCCTGGGGGGAAAAGTGGGAGGATGGACTCCTGTGAGCTTGGCAGGGCTGGCTGTGGAGAGAGGAGAAGCAACCAGGGCTGGGTAGGGATGCAGCAGCTGATAGGGAAGCTCAGCTTGGACTGGGAGGGGAGAGGAGGCTCTTGGCCTTTCCTGGCAGAAAGGTTAATCCTGGGCTCTTATCTGCAGGGTGTAGCAGCCCTCACGCAGCGCCCAAGCAGCTTTTAGGGAGCTCTTGCCTTGGCTTGCTGCTGCTGTGCTGTGGGGTGACTAACCCTGTCTGGGAGCTATCAGCTCTTGTCCTACCCACCCAGAGGGAGACACCCTGGGGCTGTCTGTCAGGGCTGAAAGCCAAGCCCTGGGTCACTCATCCTGTCTGGGGCTGTGGAATGAGTTGTGCCTGGCCTGGAAGGACCCTCAAGCTCTAAGGCCATGCCTGAGTCCTGGATACCCAGATATCCTTGGAAGGGAAGGAATAGCAGGGCACCTCCTGAACCCAGAGCAGGGCACCTCCTGAGCCCAAAGCAAATTGGGATCTCCCTTATTCAGGCAGAAATAGAGCCCTGCTCATCATGCCCTGACCAGGAGCTGACACCAGCTGGCACCGAGGGAGGGTGTGGGAGCCCAGCATGGCACCTGGTGTTGGGTGTCACCCAGTTCCTGCTGCCAAGCAGCACGGGGAGCTGGCAGCACCCATGCCAGGACGTGGCTTACAGCTCGTCCCCGTGGATGCACCCAGGGTTGTTTACTGCTGCTGTGCCGCCAGCGTGGCGCAGCCGTGTGCCACCCACCGGCCAGCACCTCCCTGGGCTGCCTGCCCTGCCTTCCTCCAGCACCCTGGGGCTGAACCAGCCTCTCCCTTCCCTTCTGCAGAATGGGATTGTCCACAGGGACCTGAAGCTGGAGAACATCCTTCTGGATGCAAACGGCAACATCAAGGTGAGAGGCTGCCTGACCGCCCAGCATGGGGGGCTAAGGGATGCTGCTCGGTGTAGATGGGCTGGGGGTGGCCACAACACCCTGGACACCCCCAGGATGTGTGGTCCTCAACACTCTAGGAGCATCTGCCAGCTCTGGGACCACTGACACTGTCCCCTCTGCTGCTTACCCAGGAGATGGAGAGCCAGGAGGGCACTGGTACAGGTTCCCTGCTCTGTGTCTGGCTTGGTCCTTGATAGGACAAGAGGCAAAGGGCACAAACTGGAACTCAGGAGGTTTCACTTGACCTTAAGGAGAAATTCCTTCACTTTGAGGGTGCTGGAGCCCTGGAGCAGGCTGCCCAGAGAGGTAATGGAGTCTCCTTCTCTGGAGAGCTTCCAAACCCACTTGGACATTGCGTCCCTGTGCAACCTGATCCAGGCCAACCTGTGTTAGCACAGGGGGTTGGGCTGGATGCTCTCCAGAGGTCCCTTCCATTCCTTCCTCACCATTCCCTGATGCTGTGGGAGGCTGTGGAGGCAGAGCAGCCTCACTGCTGCCTGTTAAAGCCATGATGTATGCATCTGGCTGCTGCTAAGAGGGCAAAGTCTGAATGCTGAGGTCAAAACACAACCAGCTGAGTAAGAGAAGGCTCTCCCAGTGAAAGTCCTTGGTCCCTCTAGGTGCCAAGTTGGTGGAGGGAGGTGTAGGGCAGCTCCTGGCTCCACTAGCCCCAGGTGATGCTTTTTGCCTCTGCTAGGGAGGAAGGAAGCAGCCACAGCTGAGATTTGGTGTGGTTGGTGCTGAGCAGGCTGCAGGGCTTTATCTCTCCAAGGGGTAATTTGGCAAACTGGGAGGTGGTGAGCAGGGACTGGACCTCCTGTTCAGTGTGTAATGAGGATAATGAATGCCTGTGTGCTAGGTGGAGCAGGTGGCAACTGAAGCAGCCTCGTGTGGCTGTGAATGAGCTGGAGGAGAGCCCAGCAGCTCTCCCTCTAACCACACCTTTGAGGTTGCCTCTGCTCCTGGCATGTTGGTGATGAGGCTGGAAGGGCAGAGCTGCAGGGCAGCTCCTGTAATGGTTAGGATGAGCTTTCTGGGATTGGGGAAAGGGGCAGGAGCAGCCTGGGAGGTGGAAACTGAAGGCACCCAGGAGCAGGGTGCCAAGGGCAGCTTGGTTTTGGCCAAGCTCACAGGTGGAGAGCTTCAGGTGGCAATGCTGCTCCACCTGCAAAGGCAACTTTGCTGCTTGGTAACAACTGCAAACATCTTCTCCAGATTGCAGACTTTGGCCTATCCAACGTTTACCAGCAGGACAAACTCCTGCAGACTTACTGTGGCAGCCCTCTCTATGCATCCCCTGAAATCATCAACGGGAGACCCTACAAGGGGCCAGAGGTAGGTTGTGCCTCACCCCCCGTGTGGGGGAATGTCTTGCTGCCTCTTCCCTTGGACTCACAAGTGAGACTTCCCAGCAGAGCAGAGCCCTGCCTGTAGGATTTGGGGCAACAGGTCCCCCAAGTCCAAGCACTGCATGGTTGGTGGTGTGGCAGCTGCACTGAGGTGGATGTGGTGGGATGCAGGTGGCTGGAACTGGTCCTGCCCCATGCTCTCTCCTCCCCCATGGCTGCTGCCATCCAGGAGCTGCTGCTGAGGTTCAGGTGGTGGTGGAGGGGTCCTGCTCAGCTGGGGTGGGGGCCAGGGCTGCCTGGTCCTGCTGCCCCCCTCCAGGCTCCTCTGTTCCTCTGGCAGGTGGACAGCTGGTCCTTGGGTGTCCTCCTCTACATCCTGGTCCATGGCACGATGCCGTTCGACGGCCAGGACTATAAGACTCTGGTCAAGCAGATCACGAGTGGGGATTACAGGGAGCCCACAAAGCTGTCAGGTAGGTAGACCTCCCCTCCCACCCCCCCCCCGCCTCACGCCCCTTGCTGTGCATCCTCCCCTTCCACATGTTCCCTCCGGGGCCTGACCTTCCTCTTCCTCAGATGCCTGTGGGCTGATCCGCTGGATGCTGATGGTGAACCCAGAGCGCCGTGCCACCATCGAGGACATTGCCACCCACTGGTGGGTGAACTGGGGCTACAAAGTACCCCTTGGGGAGCAGGAGCTGCTGCGGGAGAACGACTCCCCCCTGGCCACGGTGGCAGAGTGGCTTCGCCGCTCCTCCCGCCCCCTCCTGGAGAACAGCTCCAAGGTTCGATGCTTCTTGAAGCAGCACATCCCCAGCGTGGCCCTGGAGAGGCAGCGCTCCCTCAAGAAGTCCAAGAAGGAGAATGATGTCACCCACACGCTGCAGGAGGTGGCTCTGGCCCCGGAGAACCCCTCCAAATCCATCCTCAAGAGGCCCAAGGGCATCCTGAAGAAGAGAAACTCCTGTGAGCAGAAGGTGCCCAACCCTGGTCCCCCTCTGGCAGTGCCCGTGGGAGAGGTGAAGGCTGAGGATGGAGAGGTGGCTGCTGCAGGGCTCACCCAGATCCTGCCCTCTGGGACGCTGCCCTGCAGCACGGACGTGGGGGCTGTGCCCACCAGCATGCCCAAGAAGGGAATCCTGAAGAAGCCCTCGACCAGGGAGTCTGGGTACTACTCATCCCTGGAGTGCTGCGAGTCTGGGGATGTCCTGGATGCAGGGAGCTTGGACCTCGATGGCAGCGTGTTTGCTGACCCCCCCTTGCCAGAGCAGGACCCCCAGAGTCTCCCCACCCTCCGGAAAGGCATCCTCAAGCACAACGGCAAATACTCCTCCGGCATCACCGAGCCAGACAGTGCCCCCGGGCAGGGCTTTGGGGGCTTCAGCGAGGTGCCCCTGCCCCAGGCCCCCCGTTCCCGCCCGTCCAGCGCCGTGAGTGAGGACAGCATCCTCTCCACGGAGTCTTTCGACCAGCTCGACCTGCCCGCCCGTGTCCCCCACGCTGCTGGGACCATGCGGGGCTGCGTCTCTGCCGACAGCCTCCTCCGGCTGGAAGAGGAGGAGAAGCTGGAGGAGGGGCGAAGGCTGCGCCGCTGGACTGTGACCCACTGCCGCAGCCCCCTGCGACAGAGCAGCTTGTCCCTGGCAGGCTGTGACACCGTCGCCGAGGGCTACCAGCGTGCCGTGGCCATCGGCATGAAGCTGAGCTGAGAGCATCTCCCAGCAGGGCTCCCGCGGAGTGCTGCGTTTTTGGGGAGGGGGCTGAGCCCTCCCCGCCCTCCGGGGTTGCTGCTGCTGCTAAGTCGCATCCCAAAGTATTTATTTTGCAGTCTGGTGGGCCCCGGAGGGCAGATGGGGAGGGAACTGGGGGGCTGTGGGGCGTCGGTGGGGGATGCTCCATGGCCAGGACGTTCAATGGACCAAAGCCCTGAGCGATCCGGGCGCCACCCCCGGGGAGGGGCTTGGAGGGTCCCAGAGACTCCTCGCTGTCGTCCTTCCCTTGCAAACAGACTCAGCTCATCTCGGGAGAATCCAGGGGTTGTGGGGCTGGGGATGGGGGGAGGGAAGATGATTTTTGTTGTCTTTGCACTGTTGTGGCTGCACAAGGTATGGGATGGGGCAGGTGATATACCTCAAACCAGCTGGAGATGTAGCAGGCTGCTGGCACAGGGCTGCCCTGGCTGTGGGCTGGGCTCTTGGGATGGCCAAATTGGCCAGGTCCTGGCTCTCTTTTGTTGTGCTGAGAAACTCAACTGGATCTGGCTGACCCCCATCCCAGTCTGAGAAGATGCTCTGATGCCAATCTCTCTCTCTTTTTTTTTTTTTTTTTTTTTAGTGGGTTTTGTTGTTGTTGGTTTTTTTTTTTTTTAATGTTGAAAGGAGGGGGGAAAAAAGAAGAAGAAAAAAAAAACAAAACAGTGCCTTGGGTGAGGCACTGCTTCTTTATTTATTGCCTTTGTCCAGCTTGATGTAAAAGTGGAGCAGCACAAGCTGTGTCTGGCTCCAGGAGGGTCTCCCAGATGCTCTTCAGGGGGTGGGGTGGGGTCTGTGCCCCTCTCTCTAAGCTCTGTTGCACTATTGCCATGTGCCCTTTCCCTTCTCCAGGGGGGGTGTCCCTCCCCTCCTTCCCTACAAAGTGGTCTGGAGAAAAAAAACATTAAATTAAAAGCCAATGGTCAAGCTGAGCTGTCCTGAGTTGTGTGATGGAGGTGCTGCTGCCCCTTCAGCTGTCTGCTCTCTCTTGGTGGGTTCCAGGCTTCTGTGCTGCTCCTGGTGGGCTGGGGGCTGGCTGTGCATGGAGCTGGGGCTTGCTGCAGTGCAGGTGAGGATGGATTAGGCCCCAGCAGGTGTCCCAGATTCAGGCAGTGTGTGCTTGGCCACTCCAGGGCTCCAGCACTTGCCCCTTCTCCAGTGGTGAGGCTGCTGTGTGGATATAATCTGGCTTTAAACTGGTGCCTGCCACCCACTGTTGTGTGGTGCTGAGCTGTGCTTTGGCATATTCCAGAGGTGGGGGCTCAGCACCCACCAGGAGGGTGACCAGCTCTGCTTTCTTAGGCTGAGCTGCTGTGTGAGCCAGTGAGGGAGGGGTTTGGGTGAAGGCAGGACCTGCTCTGGGGGTACCACAGTGCAGCGATGCTGCTGCTGCTGTCAGTGCTGTGCCCCTGACCCAGAGGGCAATGAGTCACTAAACTGTTTTGGTTGGAAGAGACCTTTAAGATCATCCAGACCAACCCTTAACCCAGCACTGCCAGGTCACCACCAACCCATGGCCCTCAGCACCACATCTGCACAGCTTTGGAACCCCTCCAGGCATTGGGACGAAGCCTGGGCCAGGGCTTGACAACCTTTTGGGGTAAGGAATTGTTCCTCATGTCCAAGCTAACCCTCCCCCTGGAGCAGCTGGGGGCTGTTTCCTCTCATCCTATCTTGTCCTGTGCTGGGTAGAGCCCAATGAGAAGCTCAGCCAGGATGTGACCATGAGGCTACCTCCTCTCTGCCCCTTCCCCCTGCTGCCTTTAACCTCTGCTCCTGCTGTGTGGCACCGAAACCAATTTTATTGCTCTGCAAAGCCCTGTGACCAGTTCCCTTTTCCACTTGGGTTAACTGGAACCATTTCAGGTCTCCTCCACCCCACTGTGGAGAGGCTGAGCTGCAGGGGCAGGGCAGCAGGGCTGCTTGCCAGGAATGCCACCCCTGGTCCCACCAGGCTGAAGCTGTGGGGGGGGTCACACAGGTTCTGCCCCCCATGGCGCATTCCCTGCGTGCTTCCCGCTCCATTAGGAAACTTGCAGCTTAAGGCAGGGCAAAGTCCCAGTGCCCTGGGGGCTGCTGGGGTGGGATGGGGAGAGCTTGGAGGTCTGCAGCACCTATGGCTTCAGGGCATGGAGCATCCCGAGGTCGAAGTGAGGCTGGGGGAGCTCTCCGAGGGACAGAGGCTGTTGTGTGGGCAGCAGCTGTGGGTGGGCTTCTGGAGCACCCCGGGGGGGTGTGGGGGTGGGGACAGGGGGCTGGGTCCTGTTTTGTTAATGATTTGCAAGCAAATGTTCTCCTGGGCTGGGGTCAGAGCTGTGGCAGCTCGGGGTGGGCACCACATGGGTGCAAGGCAGGTTGTGCCAGTGGGCACCAGCTGCTGTTTGAGCTGGTTTAGGAGCAGTGCTCTGGCTCAGCCCAGCCCTGGCTCCTGGCAGCCCTCCCTGGGGTGGGCACAGCCTCTGCCTACCCAATCCCTGGCCACAGCGATCTGTAAGGGTGACAAATGCCACCCAGAGCCTCCCAGGGCTGGGTGAGTGAGTGAAGGAACAGCCTCAGTGAGGCACCTTGAAGGTAGGTGGTGATGGGGGGGAGGTACAGTGACCATCCCCCATCCCTGCTGCTGCCCATGCTGCTGGCATTCCCTTGCCAGCCCTTGGAAACCTTCCTTTCATCCCAGCTTTGATTTCTGCTGCCTCTGCCTACCCCCCACCCACCAAGGGGTGCCCCCCTGCCCCCAAGCTGGGGGCTGAGCCCTCCCCTTTCAGACCAGGTCTATTATGAACAGCTCCATTTTATCCAGCCCTTTCAGCCCAAGGATTCACAAACCCACTGCTTCCCTCCAGCCTCCCCAGCTCCTGGGAACCACTTGGCACAGCCCCACCTCCAGCTGCCACCTCCGTGGGTGTCTGAAATGGGGGGAAAAGTGACCTCAGTGGCATTTTGCTGAGAAAATGCAAATTTGTGTGTTGGGGGGGAGGGGGGGGGCATGACTTCAGCTGACCTGCTGAGTTTGCTGCCAGCACAGGCAGGGCTTTTGTGGGAGAGGAGCTGAGCTCCTGCCAGGCTGGCCTGGGGGAGAGGGAAGTGGGGCAGGAGGGAGGGAGGGAGAAGGGACATCACAGAAGTGTTTCTGCTGGAAAGGCCTCTAAGATCATCCACTCCAACCATCAACCCAACCCCACCATGGCCACTAAACCAAGTCCCCAAGTGCCATGGCCTCAAGTTTCTTGAACATCTCCAGGGCTGGGGACTCCTCCAGGTGAGATCCTTGTGCAACATCCATGAGCAGCCCCCAAAAAGGCTATTTTGGGGCTGGGGCAGCAGTGAGCTGGCTGGAGAAGCAGAAACAAGCTGCTCCACTGGCACTCCCAGCAGGTCCTGCCCAGGCTGGGCCAGGATTCCCAGCAGAGGGGAGCTGCCAGCACCCTGAGTCACCCCCAGTCACCCCTGCCCGGGCTTGTGCCAGGGAGCCCGGATGCACCAAGCCCATATTTGGGGCAGAGCAAACAGGCCTGGGGGGGGACAAAGCATGGGAAGAGAGCCATGTGCCTTGCCTTGGGGGGATGGAAAGCCTCTGACCCCCCCAGGGACAGCCTGCAGCAAAAGCTACTTGCACAGAACTGCTGAGCAAGCAGCCACAGGCAGCTCAGGGTGCAGGTGGCAGTGCCACAGGTGCTGCAGGGACCATCCTCATATGGGTGGGAAGGAGGTGGTGGCAGAGCCATCACCCTAGTGCTGGCTGAGGGAGCTGGGGGTGTTTAGCCTGGAGGAGAGGAGGCTGAGGGGAGGCCTCCTGGATCTCTACAGCTCCCTGAGAGGAGGTCGGAGTGAGGTGGGGATTGGGCTCTTCTCCCAAGGAACAAGTGATAGGACAAGACCAAGTGGCCTCAGGTTGCACCTGGGGAGGTTTAGGTTGGACATTAGGAAGAATTTCTTTGCTGCAAGAGTGGTCAGGGATTGGAACAGGCTGCCCAGGGAGGTGGTGGAGTCCCCATCCCTGGAGGGGTTCAAGAAACCTGTGGCCATGGCACCTGGGGCCAGGGTTTGGTGGCCATGGTGGGGTTGGGCTGATGGTTGGCCTGGATGCTCTTAGAAGCCTTTTCCAACCAAAGCAGTTCTGTGATTCTATGACTCTGTGAAGCCCAGGGCATGGAGCAGCTCAAGCACAGGCAGATGATTGCCTCAGGAGCTCTGAGACTTTTCCATCAGCTCCCCATTGGCCACCACCTCTCTGACAGCCCCATCCAGAGCACTCTGCTGGTCCTTCCTCTCGCAACTTCTTGTTGCTGTGTTTGGTTTTGGTTGTTTTTCCTGCCTTTTTTTTTTTTTTTCCCCTCAGGTTTTGTGCTGGAGCATTTTTTGTGCCTGTCTGATGCATGGTGGGCCCAGAGCCAGCAACATTTCTAAACCATTTTGAGTGCCAGGACAATTAACACAACAAAGCTCAGACATCTCTTTTGCCTGGGATGCTTTCAAAGTGGGGCTTGTAGTAGTAGTAGTATGTTTTGTTTTCTCTTTTCTTTTCTTTCAAGGTGCTTCCACTGCTACCTGTTTGATTGCTGGATTTCTTTGAAGATCTGAAGAAGAGAAATCCCCACATGAAAGTCCTCCTGTCTTCAATGGCACTTTAATGGAGCCTGGAGCAGCCTAAAAGGAAAGGGGAGAGAGAGGCATCCGGAAACTTTGATCCGGTTTCCTTGCAGCATGAGGAATGGTTGCAGCCCATCTGAGCCTGAGATTTCAAAATCTAATCCCAAACCCCACTGGGGACCTGGAGAGCTGAGTTGGTAACCACCCTGAAGCCCCAAAGCTGCCCTGACTGCTGGCTCTGTGCAAGACCATTGAGATTTGGAGTATCCTATGGGGTGCATGAAGAAGAGAGTGGCCAGCAGGGCAGGGGAGGTTCTCTCCTCCCTCTGCTCTGCCCTGGTGAGGTCATGTCTGGAGTGTTGTGTCCAGTTAGGAGCTTGCCAGTTCAAGAGGTACAGGGAAATACTGGAGAGAGTCCAAGGAAGGGCCACAAAGATGCTGAGGGGCCTGGAGCAGCTCTGTGAGGTGGAAAGGCTGAGAGCCTGGGGAGGAGCAGCCCCAGAGGGGAGCTGAGCAATGCTCAGCAAGAGCTAAAGGGTGGAGGGCAAGAGGCTGGGGTCAGACTCTTGTCAGTGGTGCCCAGGGACAGCACAAGGAGCAATGAGCACAAACTGGAGCCTAGGAAGTTTCACTTGCACTTAAGGAGAAACTTCTTTGGTGGGAAGGTGCTGGAGGCCTGGAGCAAGCTGCCCAGAGAGGTTGTGGAGTCTCCTTCTCTGGAGAGATTCCAACCTCCCCTTGGCCATTGTGATCCTGGGCAAGCTGCTGTGGATGCCCTGCTGGAGCAGGGGGCTTGGACTGGATGATGCTCAGAGGTCCCTGGATGGCCTTTAAAGTCCTTTCCAACGCCAATCATTCCATGACTCCCTGAAACTAATCCCTCCTTGTGCTTCTGAAATGCTGCACCCCTGTGCAAAGCAGGCACGGGAGGCACAGCCCTGGCCCAGCTCCCACGGGCACAGGGGGAACCAGCCCTGCTGGGAACCACCCCCACCAGCACCACCTACCCGGGGGCTGCGCTCACCTGGCGAGGGCACAGCTGCCATGGGGCTCTGCTGGGACATGGCACACCCAGATGCTGTCTCCTTGTCAGGCTGCCAGCTCGGCCCTCCCACCAGAGCCTGCTCGACCGCTTCGTCCGGGTGCAGGTTTGGCTGCCTCCAGAAGCAGGTGAGGCAGGAGGAGAGCAGTGGCTGCGGGGTGGGGGCAGGAGCTCAGCAGTGGTTGCGGGGTGGGGGCAGGAGCTCAGCAGTGGTTGCGGGGTGGGGGCAGGAGCTCAGCAGTGGTTGCGGGGTGGGGGCAGGAGCTCAGCAGTGGCTGCGGGGTGGGGGCAGGAGCTCAGCAGTGGTTGCGGGGTGGGGGCAGGAGCTCAGCAGTGGCTGCGGGGTGGGGGCAGGAGCTCAGCAGTGGTTGCGGGGTGGGGGCAGGAGCTCAGCAGTGGCTGCGGGGTGGGGGCAGGAGCTCAGCAGTGGTTGCGGGGTGGGGGCAGGAGCTCAGCAGTGGCTGCGGGGTGGGAGCAGGAGCTCAGCAGTGGCTGCGGGGTGGGGGCAGGAGCTCAGCAGTGGCTGCGGGGTGGGGGCAGGAGCTCAGCAGTGGCTGCGGGGTGGGGGCAGGAGCTCAGCAGTGGCTGCGGGGTGGGAGCAGGAGCTCAGCCCTGCTCACACGCTGGGCAGTGCTGCTGCAGGAAGTTCCTAGCTGGGATGCAAAGCTGCTCCTTCAACAGGGCAAATGATGGCCAAAGCTATGCAAACACCGTGAGCAAGAAGCAAGCCTCCTGGAAACTCCCTGATGGGTCCTGGGGAGAGATGGGGGTTGGTGTTCCCAGGTCACACCTGAAGAAACTGGAGTCACACAGTTGCTTGGGTGCCTGAAGATGCAAAGCATTGCCTGGCTGGATCCTCAGGACTGCCTCAGTTGGCAGCCTACCGAATTTGGGACCCACCAGCTCCAACCCTTTCAAGGAACCTGTCTGGGTGCTGCTTTGCATTCACAGGCAAGTAGATAGGCTGGGAAAAATCACCCTCCCCTGCAGCTCCCAGCAGTCCCACACTCCCTTCCCATGTGAGACACAGGACAAGTTCCCTCATGACACTGGGCTGGGGGATGGAGACTCTTGGCTGATGCAGAAAGGGCTCTTGGCAGAGCTGTTTTGGAGCTCCCTGCTGCTCCCGTGCTGCCCAAGCCCTGTGCAGACCCAACCAGCAGGGTCATGGTGTTGAGTTGGAGCCTCACTCAGGCTATCCTCAGGGCACTGAGCTCAGCAGGGCCCTGCCCAGCTGGGGGATGCTTGAGCACTGTGGAGATGCCATCACAGTGACGCAGAGCCAAGGGGAGGTTTTGCAAACCTTGCTGTCCCCCAGGCCACCTGAGTCACTGAGCTGGCAGGGTTTCGATCCAGACAGGTCACCTGCAGTGCTAAAGGATGACAGCCAGTGGCTTGTGCAAACCCCAGGAGCAGCTGAATGGCTGGGATGAGGGTGCCTGAGTTGGGAAGTGCCCATGGTGCAGCCCCACAGCTCCGTGCTCTGCCTGCATCTCCCCACAGCAGCTTCCTCTTGGTAGCCTGGAGGGCACCAGCCTGTGGGCACAGGCAACAGGGAGAGCAAAGCCATCACAGACCCTTCAGGAGGTAGCAGCACCTTTGGTGAATGCCTTTGGCCGTTTGGTGCCTGGCATGGGGCACAGAGCCTTTAACTGGATTCCAGGTGGGATCTGAGCATCGCTCCTGGCTCAGCCCCTCGAAGGGATTGGCACAACCAAGCCTTGGGCTGAGCTGAGGGCTCACTACCTGGAGGTGAGGCAGTTTGTAGGGGAGGGCAGTGCTGCCCCTTCTCCCTGCTCCTCCTCGGTAGCTTTTGCTGGGCAGAAAGCAGATGGGGCTGTGGGTAGGCAGCAGAGGAGACAGCAGAGACCCCCCCACCCCCCCAAGCCAGCCTCCACCAGACTGTGATCGACCTGAGTCTGGCAGCCCTCGGGGAGCTGCAGCTCCATTATTTCTCTAATCTTATCAAGCTGTCTTTCTGCTGCTTTCTCCAGGAGCCTTTTCTCTCCCTGCCTTCCCCCCGCTCCTCCCCTGTGCTTTGTAGCCACCGACAGCCCCACTTCCCCCCTCCAGCCCTGTGCTTTGATCCTAGGAAGCAGCAATTGATCCTCCTTATCTTTATTGTGGTGCAGACATTCCCAGCACTGCCCTTAATTAAATTCCTCTTAATTTTCTTCCCTCAGCCTTTCTTTTCTCCCCCCCTAACCCCAGACAAGTATTTATTTTTAAATGTGCAATTAAATTATTAGATTGGCCACGAGTCTAAGAGGAGCCAGATCCACCAGGGCTCTGTTCTCTGTGCTCAGGGGGTAACTTTGGAGCTTTCCCTTTCCCTCTCCCTCCCAAGCTGCTGGATTCACAAGAGCTGGAGGTGCTGCTGTTCACCCCCATGTGCCCCAGGGTGGGTGTGCATGGGGCAAGCTCGGCCCTAGGGGCTGCAGGGCCGGGGAGTAGCTGCTGGTAAAGGGGCAGAACATTTCTAGTGCCCACTGGCACTGGAACAGGCTGCCCAGAGGGGTGATGGAGTCACCACCCCTGGAGGTGTTCAAAAGCCATGCAGATATGGCCCTTGGGGCCATGGTTTGGTGGCCATGGTGCTGTTGGGTTGATGGTTGGAGTGGATGATCTTAGAGGCTGTTTCCAACCTTAATGATCCTCTGATTTCCAAAGCCCAGTGGCACCAGGAGCTGCTCTGTGGTGCAGCCAATGTGTCTCTGATGACTGCAGGTGGTGTGCATGGGTAGCCCTGTCCTCCACCACTGCCGCTAGCCCTGGAGGGGGAGATTGTTGCCACCCATGGCTCCCTCCCAACCTTTTCCTGGCCACTGGAAGCAGAGGGAAGCTGCTTGCTGGGGCAGGCAGATCTCCTCCTGGCCCTAGTAGGGCAGAGAAGGCTTACAGGTGCTGGCAGCACTGCCATGCTCTGGGAAGGGCCATGGTGGCATTAGCATTGGTCATGGTGGCATTACCACTGCCTAGAGTAGCACAGATACTGGTTATAGTGGCACTGGCATTAGTTGTGGTGGCATTGGGCACTGCCCATGGTGGCACTAGCACTGGACACAGTGGAACAGGTAGTGCTCAGAGCAGCACAGACACTTGTCACAGGGGCACAGGCACTGGCTGTGGTGGCACTGACATTGGTCACAATGACATAAGCACTGCCCAGAGTAGCACAGGCACTGCCCATGGTGATGGTGGCAT
Source organism: Indicator indicator (assembly GCF_027791375.1). NCBI lineage: Eukaryota > Metazoa > Chordata > Aves > Piciformes > Indicatoridae > Indicator > Indicator indicator. The sequence continues at coordinate 3,818,818 of NC_072044.1, forward strand.
TGATTACAGGGGCACAGGCACTGGCCATGGTGGCACAGGCACTGCCCAGAGTGGCACAGGCACTGCCCATGGTGATGTTGGCATTGATTACAGTGCATTGGCACTGGCCAAGATGGCACTGGCACTGGTCATGGTGGCATGGGCACTGCCTAGAGCAGCACAGGCACTGGCCACGGTGATATTGGCCCTGGCCGTGGTGACTTTGCCACCGGCCGTGGCACTGTTGGCTGCAGGTGGGAGCCGAGCCCCGGGGCTGCGGCTCTGCACCGCTGTAAGCTGTTCCGCTCGGAATTGTTTTCCTGCAGACACTTTGACCCCGGGGGCAGCGACTATTTTTCCTGTAGATCAGTCGAAATTCCCCCGGAGACAGCGCAGGAATGTCAGGCATGTTCTCCTCGGTACCAGCTCTTTCTTCTTATGCTCTAAGCTTGGCCACGCTGCCCGCGGGGGGAGGGAGTGTCTGGGGTCCTGCCGGCTTTGCCATTGAGAACTGTCAGCACCACCCCTCTCTTCCCCAACTCCCTTCCTCCTCATCCTCCTCCTTGGGGAAGCCCCCCACCTCTGTCTTGGGGCAGTCATCCTGGTGGGTGCCCAGGGGAAGGACTCCATGTCAGGGTTTGCAGAGGGATGAGAAGAAGGCAAACTGAGGACAAGGCAATGCCAAGAGCACCCCTCCTCCCCCCCCCCAAAAAAAAAAGGAGGTGAGAGATTTTGGGTGGAGGAGCAGCTTCCAGATTTTGGTGGTCCTCACCTTGGGTGCTCAGGGAGAACTCTGGAGCCGTGGGGATGCTGTGAGGACATTGTGGGAGTGCCAGCAGCAGAGCAGAGGGCAGCAAAAACATCTGGAGCTGGCAACCCAACACCAGCAAGATCATTCATCTCCATTAAGGGCAATTACACCTTAGAATCCAAACCAATTAATTATTGTTCCTCCTTCCAAGCTCACCATGGTGCCAGGATGGGGAATGGGGCCACTGCTGACAGCCACCCCTTGTCCCACCATGGGGCATGGGCACCCCAAGGTGCTTTTGGGTGGCATCAGAGGTGTGGTTGGAATGTTGCAAACCAGTCCCACATGGGGAGCAAAGAAGAACCCTGCAGAGGGAGAGGTCTCACCCCAGCAGCTTGGCCATAGTGTTGGTGCTCCTCACCCCTGACCCATCTCTGGCTCTGCCACTGAGCTCCCAGTGTCTGTCCCCCTTGTACGCAGTGGGCACCAGTGCCTGCATGCACCCACACCAGCCCATGGGATGCAGCTTGCAGTGAGTACCAGCAGCTCCCAATGCCAGGGAGGGGGTGGTTGAGCCTTGGGACCCCGAGGAGCAAGGCTGTGAGGGTCCCCAGGCCTGGTGGCACCACCTTGGCGTGCCTCTCTGCCCGGGCCCCCCAGCGCTGTCCCTCTGCCTGATCCCAGCCTCAGCAGCAGACTGGGAGCCCAGCTGCAGCTATTACATAAAACGCAATTAGCAGGCAGGCACGGGAGGCTGAGTGGCATTAAGGAATTCCTCCCGGGCTGACGTCAAAGCTTCACCTCTCCTCCTGCCACCCGCACAAAGGGGGCCGTTATGAACCCCCCAGCCCTGGCCCCGCTGCGCTGGTGCCCGCTGGGAGAATGCAAGTCCTCAGGGAGCCCCGAGCGGCTCATGCCATGTGGGAACTGTCCCTGCCACCAGCGCGAATGTCACCGGCAGCTCCCTGGCTCCCTTCGCAGCATTTTCTGGCTCCTGCTGCCCCCTTGCCGGGCAAGGGAAGGTGCCAGCAGATCCCCGTCTGCCAGCTGCTTGCCCAAGAGAGGGGGGCTCGGCTGGGTGCCCAGTCCTGGGCAGTAGGAGGGTGCTGGATGCTGGGGGGGATGGCACTCCTGGGATGTGGCTCTAGGGTGGCACCACCAGCCCATGGGCTCCTCTGCTGCCCAGGGTAGGATGGAGTGGAAGTGGGCATCTGCCCAGGTGGCTGGGAAGGGGGGACACGGCGATATTTGGTGTGAGCTGTGGCACTCACCTTCTCCCTGCTTGGGCACCCCCTGGCACCCACCTCCTGCTGCAAAGGGAGCCTGTAGCCTCCTGGGACAAGGTGCTCGAGGCCTCCAGCACAAATCCCCTCCTTTCCTGCAAGCCCAGGGACCCCGGCCCTCTTCATTCTCTGATCATCCCCTCCCTCCCTCCACCCCCCCCAGCTCCTCCTTCAGTCCCGGGGCTTTCCCCCCAGCTCCTCTCGGTGCTCCAGACCCTCGTCACAAGGCAGATGTGTTAAAAAGAGGTGGGCGATGCAGGCAGGAAGGGGTTAAAGCGCTAACTGGGGTGAGTGACTCCACTCTGCCTTTGCAGCCTGTTCAGGGAGGATGCTTCAGAGCAGCTCCCGGGCTGCTGGTTCCTCCTCAGCGGATACCGGGGGCCCCCCTGCGGCCACGGGTCCTACTCCGGGTCCCCTGACCTGGTAGGATCGCGGGGAACAGCAGGAGAGGCTTTTCCTTGTCCTTTCCCTCTCCCGTCTGTGGGAATGGGGCTGGGAGCGGTGGGGCAGCTGCTTCTCCACCGGAGCTCTCAGGGTCTGGGCTTGGGCGGAACCAAGCGGTGAAAGGAGCTGGGTTTGGGGAGCTCAGGCTCAGAAATTTAACTCCTTACTGGTTTGTTCTTGCAGATGTCCTGCTCTGGGATGTGAAGCTCCTGCACTGAGCCCCAGCTGCTGGCATGCACTGGCAGTTGTGCCCTGGGCTGCACCTGCAGCGACCTGCAGCGACAGCCAGGCTTTGGGGAGCCTCCACCAAGGTCTGTAGTGTCCCTGCCTGCTCATCCCACCTGGAATGGGCTCTCCACTCCATGGTGCTCCTGCACCATGCTGCATGCTGGGGCTTGGCTGTCTTGTCTCTGATACCAAACCCACATCACCTCCTAGATGCCCTTTGCAGTAAGCCCTGGGGCTACCTGGGAGTGGAGCTCACCCACATGTCCCTCACCCCTCACCAGCCAGAGGCACTGCCAGGCCATCTCAGCACCCCAGCACCCTCTGCCTTGTATCTCCCCACCTGTGTCTGCTCAGGAGCCAGTTCAGGTCCATTTGCCACCTTCCTGAAATCCATCTGCCTGCTGCTCTGCTCCAGATCTGGTGCAGCCTTATCTCCTGGCTGCCCCCCACCCACCCATGCTGGGCTTGCTCTCAGCCTGTGGTTGAGCCTCAATGAAAACCAAGGGCTGGGATGTGTCTGGTACCTGCTGGCTCTGCTGCCAGGTCATCTTGTTGTGGTCACCTTCCACCCTCAGCTTCCTCCACCAACCTCCCATCCTTGCTGATGCATCAGACTCAGCACCATGGGGTCAGGGCTCCCAGCCAAAGCCCTCATCTGCAATTCCAAGGTGCAAACTTTGGGGTCTTCTGCCCAGAGTCCTGTACCCCTCAACATTCACTTGTGCTGCTGGTTCCTTTGGCAGAGCTCCTGCACCAACCTCTGGCTGCTGGGACACACTGGGAGCTGTGCTGGTGTGAGAGGGAATGTCTGGGGAATGCAGGAGCTCCATGTGGGGCCACAGGTAAGCCTGGCCTAGCCCTGGGAGCACAAAGGTGGTAGGAGAGGACACACAACTTCCCCTCCCATGCTGGGGCTGCCCAGGGAGGTGGTGGAGTCACCATCCCTGGAGGTGTTCCAGAAGCTGCAGATGTGGTGCTTCAGGATACAGTTGAGTAGTTGTGGTAGTTGGGTTCTGGTTGGAGTTGATGACCTTAAAGCTCTTTTCCAACCTTCATGATTCTGTGGGACAGAATCCCTCCCAACCACCCTCTGCCCCACACCAGCTTTGTGTATGAGGCTGGGATGTGCCACAGGGAAAAAAAAAAAAAACAACCCAAAACATTAATGGGCCAAATTCTGAGGCAAAGTGATTGAGGATCTCTGAGGGTGGTGGAGCAGCAGCAGCATCTGCACCAGAGGAGGATTTGCCTGTGCATATACTTTTTTATATATATATGTATATATATATATATTTATATCTATAATGTGTGTGTGTAGAGCTATAGTACATAAATATATAGGTAGGAAATAATTTAAGAACCATCTGAGACAGCATGCTGTGCTCTTTGGGTAGGGCTGGGGGAGGTGAGAAGAAGGCAGCTGCTCCCCTTCCTCCCCCTCCCCAGCTCTACCAACTTTGATTCACAAATGGGAAGAGAGTCTTGGGGTTAAATTAAAAACCACACACACACACACACACACACACGACACGGTGCAGGGGCTGCCAGGCCTGCAGGTGTGATGCTGCACAGTCCAAGTGTCCCTGAAGAGAGATCAGATCGAAGCTGGAGGAGAAGAAATCAAATCAATGAAGGGAAACCAGCTGAGGGGCTGCTTGCTTGTGCTGGAGCTGTCTCCAGCACTGGGTCCCTCTCTGTCTGCCCAGCTCCCCTGTCCCGACCCTGTAGGGACGCAGGGATGATGTCACAGCCCTGCTGAGTCCTGCCTGGGCTGTGGTGGGGTTGGGACAGCCTGGTGGGAGGTGCATGTCCTGCTCTGTTGGCTTTGGACCTGCTTTCTTCTTTGCCACCTGCTTTGCTTCCACTTCATCCTGGGACTGAGTTGTTTTGCCATTTTGGTCTTCAAGGATGAAAGGGCAAACCCAGCCCCAACTAACCCTTCCTCTCTCTCTTTCTCTCCAGAAAGTCCTCTTGGGGCCAGGTTTGGTCCAGCTCAATCCTTCCCACCACCAGCAGACCTCTGCAGAAGGCCTCTTCCCCACAAGCTTCCAGAACAGAATGACATTTAGAAACCCATCCAAAACTCCTAGAAAAACCCCCTGAACTCCCAACTTCCTCCTCATTCCCCATCCTGCCCATCCCAAACATCCCAGGGGACCGAGGGACCCCAGCTCCCACAGGCTGCGCTCCGCCGGCCGCAGCCAGGATGGGGGAAAACCAAACCACAAAGAGACAACCCAAAGGCTTTGCACCACCTCTCCTGGGAAAGACCTCGAGGGGAGGTGGGGGGGAGGCAGCAGTGGCTGGGCTGCAGATCAGCTGGGGAGCAGGACATGCTCCAGGAAGTAGCTGATGGAGTCCCAGTGCTTCCAGAGGAAGAAGAGGAAGAGGACGAGCAGGGCGGTGCTGAGGATGCGCGTGCGAGTCTTCATCAGCGGCGTGATGAAGTTGGCAATGGTGGAGACAAAGACCAGCAGCACGGCCATCAGGGCCAGGATGACGTTGATGAACTTGCCCAGCAGTGCCCGGGCGTTGGCGTTCTCCACTCCCTCCAGCTGCACCACCTGCTGCTGCTGCTGCTGCAGCTCCAGCTTGGTCACCCGCGTCAGGCAGGACTCCACCGCCTCCTGCGAGGGACAGCAGGGCAGGGGCTGCTTAGGGGCTCCAGGAGATGTCCTGCGAGGGTTTTGCCCTAGGCTCTGAGACCTTGCTGCTTGCCACAGCTCCCCTGGGTGGTCAGCTTGGCTGGAAAGGAGTTTCCCTTCCACAAACCCTTGTCCTGCATGATCTGCTGGGGCACTGGGGGCAGACTGCCCAGAGAAGCTCTGGAAGCCTCCTCCCTGGAGGTGTTGCCTTGAGCAACTTGTTCTGGGAGGTGTCCCTGCCTGTGGGAGGGGGTTGGAACTAGAAGATCTTTGAGGTCCCTTCCAAGCCAAACCATTCTGTGATGTGCAATCCATGCCCACCCTGCTCTGCCTGTGCCAGGGAAGGCCTCAGTGCCCAGAGTACCTACTGCAGCAGGGAAGATGACCCAAACTGGGACAGTGGGGACTGCCAGTGTGCCCACACATGGCTTGGAACAGCCTGGGGCTGGAGCCATCCACCCAGAGCCCTGCTCTGCCTTAAGCACCTGGGGACTTCAGCACAGGGGGGACTTGCTGGGGCACAGATGAGGATTTGGGGGGACATGGCTGAGCTGCCTGCTTCTTGCTGTGCCAGCGTCACGGTGAGGACCTCATCTAGAGGGTGCCAGAGGAAGGGATCCCCCTTGCCCATTCTCTGTCCCAGCCTAGGGTCCCTCCCTTGCCCCACAGATGGACCCAGTGATGGTTGTGCTCTATGATCTTAAAGGCCTTCTGTGGAGGGTGCAGAGGGGGGCTGAGCCCTCACACTCCCCTACCTGGATGTCCCGTGCCCTCTCGTAGGACTGGTAGGCCACCTTCTCCTCCATGCTGGCCAGCTCCTGCTTCAGGTTGGTCATTTCATTCTGGTGCAGCTCAGTGAGGTCGTTGAGCTGCTCCTCCAAGCGCTCATACCTGCACAGGGAGGGTGGAGGGGTGCTGGGGTGGGCAGATTCCCCTGCAGGACCCCCTCATGTCCTCCTTCCCCTGGACACTGGGGAAACCACCTGGCCCTTCTGCCCCACCCTGCTCCTGGTCATGGCTGCTGAAGGGGGAAAGCATGGCAGGATCCTCCATGGAAGTGATGCTGCTGGGGGAGGGTTGGCAGTGAGGAAGGCAGCTCCTTCTGCCCCTGGCACGCAGGGCTTAGCTGGGCAAGCCCTGTGGTCCTTGGAGCCCCCCTGGCACGCACCCATCCCTACCTGTACCGCTCCTCTTGCAGGCACTGTGTCATGTAGGTGTAGTCCCTCTGCAGCTGGGCCTTGAGGTCCTCCATGGAGTCCTCCAGGTGGGACTGGCTGTCCTTGATCTCCCGCAGCTCCTCCAGGATGGTGTCGAAGTTGTTGTGGTGGCTGTCCAAGGTGTTGGACTTGGGGCTCCCCAAGCCGCCGGGGCCTGCCCCCGAGTTGCTGCCCCCGGCCGAGCCGGAGGTGGCACTGGAGCATTCGTCGTCGCTGCCGTACTTGGGGCTGGACACCAGGGTGGCACTGCCGCTCAGCGCCCGCGCCGCCTCCTCCGGGTGCCCGTCGTCCAAGGCGTCCTTCAGGTGCGCGATGTTGTCGGCGCTGCCGAACTTGTTGCGGATGAGGCTGGCGAACTCCCGGGGCTTGGAGACCACGGCGGTGTGGGTGGCCTGGGACAGCCCCGAGAGGCCTCCCTTCACCCCTTCCACCACGCCGCCCCCGAAGCCGCTGATGCTGGAGCGGACGTTGGCGCCCACGTCCTTCAAGCCCTGGTGCATGTCCCTGAAGACGTCCTTGGGCTGCCGGGAAGGGCCGTTCTGCTCGATCTCCTTCAGCTTCTTGTGGTAGTGCTCCAGCTTCTTGTGCAGCTGGGCAATGGTCTGAGCCGACTTCTGGTTCTTCTTCTCGAAGACCTGCTTGATGCGGGACGCCTGCTGCTTGTCGGCGTTGTTGGCCAGCTTCAGGTACTCGGCCACGTTGTCATCCCGAGCCTCCTGCTCGATCTTGATCTGCTCGGTGATCTTCAGGATCTTCTGGTGCAGGTGCTCGATGGCAGCCTTCGTCCTGTGGGGGTCGGGGGTGCCATCGGGGACATCCAGGCAGATGGTGCCATCGGCGTCGCCGTGCCCGGCGGTACCGGGGGGCAGGTTGAGGGCGGTCACGTCCCCCTTGTCCAGCTGTGAGCGAAGAGAGAGAGGAGGGAGATGCTCAGCAGAATGCAGGGGGCTTGGAACCAGATGATCCTTGAGGTCCCTTCCAACCCTAACAGTTCTATGATTCTACGATTCCAGGATCCTATGATTCTGCACCCAGGCAGCCCCGCCTGGGGAGGGGACAGGAAAGGAATGGGGCAGAGGAGGAGGAAGAAGAAGGAGGAAGAGCTGGGCAGGAGAATAGTTAACCAGAGTGAGAAGTTGTTGGTTTATCCACCTGGTTAAGCATTTCCCTTGCAGGCCACTGGCATCCCAGCCAGAAGCCAGTTAGAGGGGGCAGCAATAAAACAAGGAGGGTTTGGAGGGGGGTGGTGGCCACTGGCCCTCAGCAAGGAGCAGCCTGACTGACTTTCCACCCTCACTCTGGCCACAGGTGGGCACCTGCTGGACACCCAGGGCCAGCCAGGGAAGAAGAAGCAAGGAGGTAAAACTGGAACCCATCCTCAACTCGCAGCAGTGAGAGCAGGGATTCAGCAACCTGCAGGTAAATTTATTCTTTGTTTCCAGTCTTTGGCTCTTAGCCTGGGTGCACAGAGGAGTTTTTTAGCTGAGGAGAAACTCTTCCATCAACCCCAGCCTGGGAGTGACTTGGGAGCAGCCCCTGACCCCCAGGGGAGCAGCCCCTGACCCCCAGGGAGCAGCAGGCTGTGGTTGCAAGATCTCCTTTACTTTCTTTTCCAAGCTTTCCCACCTTGCATTGCCAGGTTCCTCTTCCATATCCAAGAAACCACCTAGAAAGCCTGCACACAGGCTGATAGCCATTTTCCAGGTGGAAAAATTGGAGCTTTTGGGGGAGGGAATCATTCCAAAGTGGAAAGATTGGAGCTTTTGGGGAAGGGAACCACTCCAAGGTAGAAAGATTGGAGCTTTTGGGTAAGGGAACCACTCCAAGGTGGAAATAATTTGCCTGAGGCCACACTTGAAATCACTGGACTGCAACCTAGGGGTCCAGGGTCTGCAGCCCAGGGTCCAACCTGGGCAGGTTGCTTTGCCACTTGGAAATAAACACAACAAATAAATCACTAAAGCCTTCCAGTTGCTGGGTTTGCTCTTGCAGATTCTTATGCAGATCTCGGTGGTTGTATAAATGGCTCCTGGCTTCTAATTAAGAGGCTGCTGCAAAGTTAAACACTGTTGGCAGACCTGAATAATTTCTCATTCCCATCACACTTTTCCCTGCATGACCCTTTAATAGGGATAACACTGGGAGATCATTACTCAGGAGTGTGTTATCACCAGGAAATGCCTTGCACAGGAGGGAGGAATGTGCTCAAGATGCTGCTTGCAAACACTCCTGCTTGCAGCAGGTCCCACACAGGGTTTGGCAAAACAAAAGCAAATGCTGCCCTCCTCTTATTGCCTGGCATCCCCTTTTCCTGTCCTTCTGGGAGCCTGGGAGTGCTGCTGCTTCTTCATGCAGGAGTCTCAGCCTGCTTGGGATGTGAAATCAAACAGCCCCAAGCTTGGTGGGAGCATCCAAGGAGGCTACAAGAAAGCTGGGGAGGAACTTTTGACAAGGGTTTGTAGTGATAGGATGAGGGGGAATGGATTGAAGCTGGAAAAGGGGAGACTGACACTGAAGATGAGGAAGAAATTATTCAGAGTGAGAGTGGGGAGACCCTGGAACAGATTGCACAGGGAGGCTGTGGATGCCCCCTCCTTGGAGATGTTCAAAGCCAGGTTGGCTGAGTCTGGAGAAAAGGAGGCTGAGGGGAAACCTCATTGCTGTCTGCAGCTCCCTGAAAGGAGGTTGGAGCCAGGTGGGGATTGGTCTCTTCTCCCTAGTATCGAGTGATAGGATGAGAGGAAATCACCTCAGGTGGAACCAGGGGACAGGAGAAAATTCTTCCCTGAAAGAGTTCTCCAAGACTGGAACAGGTTGGCCATGGAGGTGGTTGAATCCCCATCCCTGGAGGTGTTTCCAAGAGGCTGAGATGTGGTGCTGAGGGCTATGGTTTAGCCCCAGCCTTGGTAGAATTAGAGAATGGTTGGACTGGATGATCTCAAAAGGCTTTTCCAACCAAACCCATTCCATGATCTTTGCATTTATTTGTTGGGGTGTAGCTGGGAGCAATGCAGGGAGGGCAGGAGGGCTGGTGGCCAGCCTGGATCTGATGCTGCCTGCCCATGCTGACGTGGCTCTGGGGTCAAATCCTTTCCCCAAGCCCCAGTGAAAGCTCTGCTCTCTCTCAGACACACAGGGCACATCACGGGGAAGCCACATCAGGTTACTGCTTTGAAAACAACCATCACAATAAAAAAAAAGACCCAAAACCCCCCAACCAAACAAAATCAACAGAAAATTAAAGACCATTCCCATCCCTGCAGCATTAACAGACAGTGCCTGCTAAATCCCAGCAAGCCTAAATGACTGTGCAGTGGATTTAGCTGGGGGATTAGTCAAAGCCACACTTTCCCTACATGCAGAAAACCTTCTGGTAGGCACATCCCAAGGGAAATGCTGTTTTCTAGCCCTTGTTTTTCCAGGCAGGCTCAGAGGGGAGAGCAGGGGCTGATGTGGGATGAGGGAAGAATGCAGGGATGCAGGGAGGGGAAAAAAAAATTGTTATCACCAGAGTTCAAACCAGGAGAGCTGAGATATGCAAAAGGCTCAGGCTAATAAGCTGAGCAAACAGTACTTAGAGGGCCAGGGCCAGGCACAATTATGCAATGCTTGGGTTATTTGCTGCTGCAGGTTGGATGGAGGGAAGCCTGGGTGGCAGGAGAGGAGCTGGGGGGGGGTGGGGTGGGGGTGGGGGTTCACTTGTGGTCATAGCCCTGGCATGGAGCTGTGGGGCTCCCAGCACACCCAGGAGCAGGAGGGATTTGAAGGATTTCTTAAGGAATTGCATAATGATGGCAAAGTTCAGGAGAAAACTCTCAAGGCACTTACTCATGCCCTGAACTATTCTGTTCTCCATCCCTGTAGCCTGCTAGAAGTGCAGAGGATGAGCTCACACCATGGCTCCTGCTGCACTGACCCTGACCACAGCCTCCGGCTGGAAGGTGACACAGGGACAAAACAGCTGTGGGAAGGACCTTATGCACCTTTAAGTTTGGAAGAAAGAAGTGCCAGCAAGCTGTTGGGGGTTGCTGGCATGCAGGGCTGACCTGAGGAGCTGCTAAACCATTCCCTGAGCCCATGGTGGCTGTGGAAAGCCAGCAGAGAGAGGCCACAGCCAGCAGAGAAGCACAGGTGGGAAGGGGATGTGGGGAGGTTGATTTCTGGGGCAGTTACTAACTGTGCTGCTTCCATGGCCCCAGAGCTCTTTAGCAGCATAACTCAGGCTGGCATCTGCCCTGTGAGCTGCTGGTTGTGGTTAGCTCAGCATTGCTGGGGACACTCTGGGTGTCCCAGTCCTGTCCCAGCCCCATCCCCACGTGCTTCCACAGCCCCGTGCCTCCTGGAGCAGAGCTGCTATTCCCACCAGGCCACGTTACCCACCCCAGGAGTTGAAAATAGAAGCAGGAGCCCTGACTCACACTTCCCACCCTGCTTCCAAGCCTGCAGCAGAGACCAAAGCAGGGAGCTCCCTGTCCTCCTCTCTGTGCCCTGCTTGTCCTGTCCTGCCCTATCCTGCCTGCCGCCCGCTCCCACACCGCCCCAGATGGACACAGCAGGCCAGCAGCAGCTGCCTCCACTCATTCCCCAGCCTGAGGATCATTTTTCTTGTATCCTGTAGAGGCAAGCTAAAGGTTTCAGCTCACAGAGGAGCTCCCCAGCCAGTCTTTGCTGTGCCAGCACGGATAGTGCCCGTGGGGATTCATTCACCGAGCACCAGAAACGCAGGTACCCAAAGTCCCCCTGAAGTCTTTCTGCCCATCATCATCATCTTCCCCACAGCCTTACCCTAACCCCAACAGCTGCCAGGACCTACCTCCATTGCAGGCAGGGCTCGGGTCCCCCAGGACTAGTCGGTGCAGGCTGCTTGGCCGCGTCCCCGCCGTGTCCCCAAGCCTGGCAGCGCCGGGCGGGCAGCGCTGGCTGCCATGGCAGTTGGTGCCTGGCCGGGGGGGGCAAAGCGGCAGCTGACGGCTGCAAAGTTTTGGGGGAGCGGCAGGGAGGGAGGGAGGAGCTGAGCCCTCTAGCAGCCCCCCATGAGGGCTGGCCCCGCGTCCCCTGGGTGCTCCCTCCCGACGGCGCAGGGCTGGAGCGTGGCTGCAGCAGGATTGCAGACTCAGGAGATCTGCAGGAGCTGTTTACAGCTCTCAGCCTCTGGAGCTTTCAGGGCTGAAATGCAAACCCCGTGGCGGGAGATTCGCACGCCTGCAGCCCCATACGCTGCCGCTGCCCTGACGCGGAGGGTCGGGACAGGCTGCTGCCAGCTGCTGTGTCACCTACCGGGACGCAAAGCCCAGCAGAGGCTGAGGGAAACAGGCACAAAGCACAAGCCCCGGCGGGACCAGTGCACGGGAAAAACACAGCCACCAAACAAGGAGCTGGGAAAGCCTGAGGGAGCTAAATGCAGGGAATCAGCCACTCGTGTCAGGACCAGAGAGTGCCCTGGGAGTGGAACCTGCTCTGGGTGCAACGCTGCACCTCTGAGCCACAGTGCACAGCCAGCACTACCCATGCTGGAGCTGGTTCTGCCTGGCTTTAGCAGCTGGGAAAGGCAGCACGAAAATCCTTGCACTGGGATGGACCCAGGTCCAGATGGGTCTGTGGAGTGCTGCCAACCTGCTCACACCATGGAGAAACAATGGGGAAGGTGGCACCCACCCAGTTCTGCCAGGGGAGAATGTGCCAGGCTCGGAAAACAGCCACTCAGCTGACCAGGTACCAGAGTGGGAGACTCCACAGGCAATTAACAAGACATTAAATGGGATGGCTGAGCAGCTGACAGCAGGCAGAGGTTGGTGGCAGTCTGGAGTCACCATTTATGTGGTAAGAGACCAAAGTGGAAGTCCTGGGTGAGAAAGGAGACCCAAGAGACCTCAGCTTGTGTCTTTGACTCAGCCCAGGCCCGTGGGGATTGCACAGAGCAGGGTTTGTGTGGCCAGCAGTGCAGGATCAGGCCTGGATAAGGGAGATTGAGGGAAGCAGGGTTCAAGCTTTACCCTGTGCTGCACCAAAGCCCTCAACGTGCCTAGGCTGATGCTGAAACCTCAAACCAACTATGGCTGCAGAGCAGAGAGCATCTGTGCAGCTGCAGACAAAGGGATAAATGAGAGAGGCTCATCTGCAGCCCTCTGCTTTAGTTATTGCTCGCAGAGAAGCAGCAAGACAACAGCTTAGCAAGTCTGTTCTGAATGGTGCAGGCTGGCCCAACAAGCTGATCATGACCTAGATGCATGTTTAATGGAGAGGACCATGCTGCTCCCACAGCTGAGACATCCCCATCCTCTCCTGGGCTGTCCCTATGTCCATCCATGCCCTGGAAGTTGGAGAGGCTCTGGGTGAAATGCTGTACCTCTGAGCTATGGTGCACAGCCAGCACTGCCCACACTGGAGCTGGCCCTGCCTGCATAAAAATGATCCTGACCTGGCAAGGATGGATTTGAAAGGTTTGGTTTGATGGCTCCACAAAAGCACCACCCCCAAGTCTCTGTTCCTCTGTATCCTGCAAATTCTGAGCTCCCCTAAACCTCGCCATGGGCACAGCCCCTGCAATGCCAGCAAAGAATCTCTGCAGGAACACTTCCAGAGGAATTGCTCTGACAGCTCTGGACAGGGACTGCTGCAAGCAGCCTGCCTGGTTTAGCCTGGCACTGTCAGATCCTTCTGGACCTACAGTGATGCCTATGCTTGCATGTCCATGGACCCCTGGGTGCCAGGAGCAGGGAGGAGGCAGAGGAGGAAGAGCAGTTGAGCTGCACTCAAGCATCCTTAGCCAGGCTGGGAAAGCTGCATACGGATGTCCAGGAGCCAGGCTGCTGATACAGAGGAAGATCTGCAAGCCCAGTGCTCCTCAGCCTCCTGTTCCCAGCTGCTTTTGGTGCCCAGAGCAAGAGGCTTCTTGGCTAAGACCTCAACCCCTGCAAGCAGCAACCACACAGAGCCCAGCAGCAGCCTGGCCTTCACCAGCAGGTACCACCTTGCTCCTCACCCCTTATTCCTGGACATCCCAAGTCCTTGCCTTGCCCATGCCTAGGAACAGGGAGGGGAGCAGAGAGGAGGTACTTACAAAGACACCCAGCAGAGAATTTAAGAGCAATATCCTTTTCCCAGGACAAGAGTCAGGAGGATGTGGCTCTGGCACGAGGAGGCCCTGGTCACTCCTGCTGGTGCTCCGGGAGGCAGCCGGATCCTCTCCCTCTGTCATGGCTGTGGTTAAGCAGTTGAAGAACCAGAGGACTGCAGGCTGTGTGTTTGCAGAGGAGGCTCTGCGAGGCTCTGAGGCAGCCAAGAACAAGCAGCACAGGCTGGTGAGCAGGGAGGGAGCCCAGGGGGGGAGCAGGAACAGGCTGGGAGCTGATCCTGCTCCTCCAACTGTGCTGGGAGAACAAACAGCCCCACCAAGTGCTGCCTTCCAACTGCCTTCGAGCAGTGCAGAGAACAAACACAGGAGCTGCCCTGGTTCCCTGGTCCCCAGTCTGAGCTGGGATGGTGCCACTATCCCCCTAGGGCACAAGGGACAGTCCCCAAAGTGGGGGATGTGTTGTCTAATAAAGAAATGCTGAAATTCACAGCGTGTGGTAATGCACAGGGCACTGGGAGGCTCTGTGTGGAAGGAAGGTGGTTGTGTGGATGGGCAGGTCCTGGGATCCATCCCTGCTGCCTGCCCTGAGCTCAGTGCCTCCCAGTGCCTCCCAGTGCCTCTGTGCCTGTCCACACCCTGTGAATCCCAGCATTTCCTGCTTGGGCACCACATCCTTCAGTCTGGGGACTGTTCCTGGTGCCCTGGGCTTGCAGGTCACCAAGAGGGCCACCTCTGCAGGGATGATCCAATGGCCACCCCTCACGGGTGAAGCTGTTCAGGGCCCTGCCTACACTTGGAGAACCTTTGGACAAATTCCCAGCACTTTTCACTGGAGGGAGTAACCCTGGGAGCTCCCAGAATGGTGCTGCTGTTCCCTTTGCTGGCTGACACAGCCTTAAAGCCACCAGCAGCACCTCCAGCCCATGCTGCAGCTGGGTTCCCACACCTCTAAAGGGCTGCTTGGGCAGCTGGGGAAAGGATTTTTGGCAGCTTTTGTTTGAAGTGGAAGGCAAAAGAGGCTGAGCTCAGCTGCAGTGAGGTGAGGAGGCACAAGGCAGGACCCTGCTTTGCTCATCCTGACTCAGGAGCCAAATCCTGCTCTCAGCTACAACCCAACCACCTGCCTGGAGAGGAGAGATCATGGAATGGACAAGAACCTCTGCTACCCAAATGCTGCCTTGGGCATCCATCCCACACATCAGAGAGTGATACAGTTTGGAAGGGACCTCTGGAGATCATCCAGTCCAACCCCTCTGCCAGAGCAGGGCTGCCCAGATCAGGTCAGAATCAGAGAATCAGGAAATTGTTTTGGTTGGAAAAGACCTTTAAGATCATCGAGTTCAACCTAAGACCACCATGGTTATTAAACCATGCCCCAAAGTGCTTGACCACCTCCAGGTTCCCCAGGATGGTGTCCAGGCAGGTTTTCAGTGACTGCAAAGGGGTTGGACTGGATGATCTCCACCTCTCTGGGCAGCCTCCTCCTGTGTTCCACCACCCCTCAAAGAAGTTCCTCCTCGTGTTCAGTTGGAACTTCTTATGGTCAAGTTCATGCCTGTCCCTGGGCACCACTGATAAAAACCTGGCCCCATCCTCCTGCCACTCACCCTTTAAGTATTGATCAGCATTGATCAGAACCCTTCTCAGCCTTCTCTTTTCCAGGCAACAAAGGCTCAAGTCCCTCAGGCTTTCCCTCGACCCAGATCCACTCGTGGTGCTGCCTGCAGGGAACGGGAGCTGCTGGTGGGCTGGAAACAACAGCCATATGTCAGCGAAGGCTGAGGAACACGACGTCTTTTGCCGGGGGGTGGGGGAGGGGTGAATCAGTGTGAGAGTCTGACATCCTGCCTTAATTAAGCAGCAATCTCGGGTGTCTTTGTCTTCACAGCTATTATCTGCTTTTTCCCAAAGTGCTCCTCAAAAGCACCATCCCGAGGGGAGAGAGGGAACCACTTCCCACCAGCACCAATCCTTCACTCACAGGCACTCAGTTGCCGGTCACACGCCAGGAGATGGAGGCAGAGAGGTGGGAACAGACCTGGACTCCAAAACTCTCACATCTCCACTTCTGTGATGCCGGCTGGGGACTCGGTTTGCAGCCAAGGTCAGCATTTTCCCCACTCCCCCAACCCCAACCCCTTGGTGCTTGTAGGGTCTCTGCACGCCAGTGCTCCCCAGGGGATGTCCAGCCACGGGGCCATGGGGCTGCAGGGAGGGCAACTTTACACCACTGCTCTCTCTGATCACGTCCTCAATCACCTCTGGCATATTTTAGCTCCTTCCTCTGGGACTTCACCACCAGAACTTGTTTGGAGTTTGGGTGGGAGGGCAGGACATGCTTTGCCTCCATCAGCAAATCCTCCCAAAGGGTTGCTAGAGGCTTCACCTCAAGCATGGAAGTGTTGCCTCTGGTTCCCAGCAGGGGAAACTGAGATAGGGAGCAAAGCAAAACTCTGGGAATTCCCTGCCTGGGAAACTCCTGCTTGGGGTAGGTGTGGGGACAACAACCAAAAGCAGTGAGATGTGAAGGTCCTGTGTCCCCTTAGCTCAATCTCAGCACCTCCAGAAAGCAGGCTGACAGCTCAGGAGCTTCTGGTTTTAGGATCACCAGCCCTAGCTCCACAAGCACTACAACTCAAAATGAGTTTCAGGGGCAGCAAAGCAGCCCCAGCATCCCACCAGCTGAGCCACTCCAGTGTGCCCAAGTGACCTCCCCTGCCACCACCACCCTCTCACCCACTGCAGGGAAGAAAGGATACTCAGCAAGCACCATGGAGCAAACCTGGCTTCCTAGCAGCAAGTCCCCAGCCCCAGAGCATCTCCCCTCTGAGCTGGAGCAGGGCTGGGGCTGCTCAGCACTCCAAAGGTTCCAGGGAATCACAGCTAGATTGCACAGAGTCCCTGTCCCCATTCCTGTCCTGGCTGTCAACTGAGACCAGTTCTGGGTAACTAGAGCCACAGGAGATGAGACACCACATCCCCACCCTGAAACCAAAGGTGGCCAGATGCCAGTGGGGCCAGAGGGAGCCAGGGCCAAGCTGGACATGTCACAGCCAAAAAGAGAAAGCAGAGGAGATGAACTTTGCCAAATGGTCCCAAAGTGCTGAGCTGTGCTGCAGCCTCCTGGCCACCACTCACCCAAAGCCCTCCACACCCCTGGGCCACAGCAGTCTTGGGATGGATGCTCAGAAACTGCTGGTTTCTCCCACTGCCTGTAATCCCTCTGGCCCTGATACAGTCACTGATCCAGCCAGCTGCTAAATTTAGCAGGATGAATCCTGCCCTGTGGTGGGAGCACTGGTGCCCTTGGAGCAGCAGGATGGTGGGGCTGGGGCCATAGGGACAGGTCCCCACCCTGCAAGGCACAGTGCCAGGATGCTGTGGATCACCTCCTGCATGGAATGGGTATGAGGCAAGGAGCAGAGGGAGGAGATGGCAGCAGGGAAAGGGCACAGGCAGGCCACAAGCCCATCAGTAAGTGCAAGCCCAAAGCTGCGGGGTGGCACAGAGTCCCCCTGCTCCCTCCATTCCTCTCCTCTGTGCCATGGGAGAAGCATCTGTGCCAGGGGGCGGGGAAAGGTGGCTGCAGGAGGGGCACAGGGACAGCAGGCAGCTGGTGCTGTCACTTGCCAAGGGACATTGAGGGCAGAAGTGCAGGAGGAGCCCAGGCAGGATTCTGATCCTTTGCACCCCTCGGGGGGATGCTCCGTGGGTCCACACGGGGCTGAGCACTTTGCACTCGTGACACTTGTGAGTGGCTCCTGCTGGGACGCTGGGGAGAAGCTGGGTGGGCACAGACAGACACAGATGGTGGGACAGACAGACAGACAGTGGGACAGACACAGAGAGACGGACAGAGAGAGGCTGGGACAGACACAGACAGATGGACAGACAGAGACTGGGCCAGAGAGACGGACAGACACAAAGAGACGGGCAGACACAGCCGGACGGACAGACACGGACGGACAGACAGCCGCGCACGGCGGTGCGGTAACGCTGCCCTCTACCGGCCACCGTCCCGGTGCCAGCGCGGCCGTGCGAGCTCCCTCCCGCCCGCTCTGGGCTTCACGGGGTCCGGGAGGGTCCCCCAGCAGAGCCTCACCTGGACATGGAGCATGCCGCAGTCCCCGCACGCATCGGCGCAGCTCCCCGGCAGCACCAGGCACAGAACCCCGCGGCCGCCCCGGTCCAGCTCTGGCCAGCCCACGGGAGGGGACGAGGGTCCCCCCGGGATGCTCTGTCCCGCCAGCACCGGCACTCCGTGACCTCCCCACTTGTGCCGGGGGTTCAGGGTCCGTGGGTGACCCCTCAAGCCGCCGGTGCGGGGCCCTCGGTGGCCGTCCCAGCGGGCAGTGCCCTTCTGCCTGCCTCTCGGGCGAGGTGCTGGCGGGTCACCAGCAGCAGATTAGGGAGATAAGGAGAGAGCTCTCCAGCATGATCCCAGCGCCACGCACAGCCCCTGCCTGCAGCCTCCCCCCTGCCGCTGCCACCGCTGCTGTCACATGTGCCACCCTGGCTGCTTGTCTGGAACCTGAAAGGTGGAGAGAGACTGGGACCCAGGCAGGTCGTGGATGCCCCCTCCCTGGAGGTGTTCAGGGCCAGGCTGGGAGAGGAGCAGCCTGAAGTGGTGTGAGGTGTCCCTGGCCATGGCAGGGGGGTTGGAATTGGATGATCCTTGAGGTCCCTTCCAACTCTAACAATTCTATGAACAGGACCCTCCAAAAGCTGCTTCTCTCTTCTCCCAGAGCAGCAGACACAAGCTGTGGTCCCTCTCTGCTGTGTGGCACCAGGGGCTGTCAGGCTCCTGCTCCTTGGCAGCAGCACATCCTGGCTGCTGGAGCTGAGGGTTGGGGTAATTGCCTGATGCTTGGACACAGCCAACAGCTGCTCCAAACCCACTGAGCCAATTAGTGGAGCCCCTCACCCATCTCCTCCTCCATCTCCACATACAAGAGCAGCTGGAACATGAGACAAACCCTAGGAGCTACAGGTAAAGGGCTGATCTTGAAGGTCCCTTCAACCCAGACACCATTGTGTGGTGTGGGAGGCTTGGGAGAACCCCAGCCAGAACTGGTGCTCAAACTGGGCCATAGTCCCACCTGCCTTCTCTAGCCCTCCCCATCTGCTTTTTTGCACCACAGCACCCTGGCAGCTGCTTCTGGTGGACACTTAAAGGGTGTGTGGGGGGAGAAACAATGTGTGCTTGGCTCCAGGAGGGTGGCCCAGGGACAGTGGGGAGTGCAGGGCAAGGAACTGGTGTGGATAAAGGTAGGGAGGGGCTAGGAACTGGTGTAGGTGAAGGCAGGAAAGGGCAAGGAACTGGTGCAGGTGAGGGAGAGGAAGGGCAAGGAATTGGTATGGGTAAAGGTGGGGAAGGGCAAGGAACTGGTACAAGTTAAGGAAGGAAAAGCTGCAGGAACCTAATTAAGGAAGGAAACAAATTTAAAAAAGGCAAGAAAAATCAAAAAGCACTTGCTGAGGCTGAGCAATCCCACAAGGGATGGATCCAGAGAGTGCTCAGCCCCTTACTCAACAGATGGAAAATTCAGCAGGAATTCCTGGGGGGAAAATGCCTCTTTCCCAGGAGCCCTTTGTACTCCTGGGGTCGTGGCTTCTAAACCAAGGGTGAAATGGGGAGGAGGTGTCTGAGGCTAGCAGAAGGCAGAGGTGATGTGAAGGCATTGCTGGGGTCTGGCCCAGCAGAAGGAGGCAGAGGTGATGTGAAGGCACTGCTGGGGTCTGGCCCAGCACAAGGCAGAGGTGATGTGAAGGCATTGCTGGGGTCTGGCCCAGCAGGAGGAGGCAGAGGTGATGTGAAGGCACTGCTGGGGTCTGGCCCAGCAGAAGGCAGAGGTGATGTGAAGGCATTGCTGGGCTCTGGCCCAGCAGGAGGAGGCAGAGGTGATGTGAAGGCATTGCTGGGGTCTGGCCCAGCAGAAGGCAGAGGTGATGTGAAGGCACTGCTGGGGTCTGGCCCAGCAGGAGGAGGCAGAGGTGATGTGAAGGCATTGCTGGGGTCTGGCCCAGCAGAAGGCAGAGGTGATGTGAAGGCACTGCTGGGGTCTGGCCCAGCAGGAGGAGGCAGAGGTGATGTGAAGGCATTGCTGGGGTCTGACCCAGCAGAAGGCAGAGGTGATGTGAAGGCACTGCTGGGGCCTGGCCAAGCTGTGCTGGGTGTGCTGGAGGCCAGGGCATGGCAGGAGCAGCCATCCCAGTGGGAGGGGAGCTGGGCTGCTGTGGGCAGGAGGCTGGGTTTCCTGAGGGCTAAGGGAAAAGAATACTGCATGAGAATATCACATAGCTCCTGTTTCTCTAAATAGGTTTATTTTTTCCACTGCCTCACAAAGGCCCCAGTATCGTCTCTCTCCTTATTACTCTTTGTGTCATATGCAGTTAATTATTCATTCCCTTTCTGGGCTCTTTGTGCTGCTCCAGGACCTGTCCTGCTTCTGTCCCAGTGCAAACCACTTCAGCTTGAAGTGTTGGCTGTAACCCCTGAGAGTTCAGCAGCATCAGGCTCCTTGCAAGGCCAATGCCATGGGCCAGATGGGAGGAATTTTGGCTGCAAGATGCTCCAATTAACTCCCTGAATGGCTCCTGGCCCTGCTGGGGCACTTGGTTTGGGTGCAGCAAGCTGGTGGGGTGCAGTGGGACTGCCTAGGAAGGGTCAGGGTGCCCTGATTTGCACACTAAAAGGGGGGAGAGGAGGACCTGGGCAGCTTTATCTTGTGAATACAACAATGTGCATGTCCTCTGGGACCAGATTCCCACGTCCTGGTGGTGGCCCCATCCCTGCACAGCCAGGCAGGTGAGCAGTGCTGGCAGCCAGTGCAAGCTGTGAGCGTCAGCTGCAGCTCAGCACTCACTGAAAGAGCTGAAGGGAAAGCAGAAAGAAAAAGTATCTGGAGGATCCTCTTTCCATGAGCTCAGAGGGCAACAGAAGTCCCCAGGTCAGATTTCCCTCTCGGAGGCTCAGTGCCAAAGAGAGGAGAGAGGCTGGGCTGGGGGGCACGTGGGAAGCATCATGCCCAGTCCTACTGATCTCACTGCCTGGAGAGAGTGCATGGACCTGACACCCCCACTGCTATCCCACCCTGGCAGCTCTGCCCAGCCATTGCCACCCTGTGACACACTTATTCCTGGAAAAGCCACCAATGCTCGGGGAGGGGTTGGAATCTCTCCACAGAGACTCCACAACCTCTCTGGGCAGCCTGCTCCAGGCCTCCAGCACCCTCACACCAAACAAGTTTCTCCTTAAGTGCAAGTGAAACCTCCTGGGTTCCACTTTGTGCCCATTGCCCCTTGTGCTGTTGGTGGGCACCACTGACAAGAGTCTGGCCCCAGCCTCTTGCCCCCCACCCTTTAGCTCTTGCTGAGCATTGCTCAGATCCCCTCTGGGGCTGCTCTTCTCCAGGCTCAACAGCCCCAGGGATGTTCACAGAGATGCTCCAGGCCCTTAAATCATCCTCGTGGCACCCTCTGGACTCTCTCCAGTAGTTCCCTGTCTCTCCTGAGCTGGAAGCTCAGAACTGGACACAATACTCCAGATGAGACCTTATGGACACCCAGCATTGGGCTGCCCAAGATCCCCTCAGACCCTGTGCTGGGGGTCTCACCCCATTGTCATGGAGCTCTTGCCACATCCCTTTCTCTCTCCTTCAGATCCCACTCTGGGAATCCCTGCCTTCACCACTCCATGACAGGACCATCAACCCCAGCAGCTGTCCACCATCCTGCAGCTCCTACTCCATAAGAGCAGCATCAACCCCAGCAGTTTCCACCATCCTGCAGATCTCATCCCATGAGGGCAGCATCAACCCCAGCAGCTGTCCACCATCCTCCACACTCCACTTCATGAGAGGAACATCAGCCCCAGCAGTTTCCACCATCCTGCAGACCCCACTCCACAAGAGAAGCACCAACCCCAGCAGTTTCCACCATCCTGCACGCTCCACTCCACGAGAGGAGCATCAACCCCAGTGGATGTCCACCACCCTGCACACCCAGTGCCCCCAGCACTGCCCCAAGGGATGGTCTCCTCCCAGTAGCACTTTGGGGTGCTCCCCACCCAGCTTTTTTGCCAGTCCCCCAGGGCTGTGCCCTACCTTATCAGCCAGGCCCTCGGTGTCCTCGGTGAGCAGGTAGACAGCGCCGCTCTCGGCCAGCAGGATGGCAGTGTCGGTGGTGGAGGAGGACCTGGGCCGCCCCTGGTGCTGGTGCAGGATGGCCGTGAGGCTGCTGTCCTGGGGAGCCTTCCGGAGGAGGTGGGGGCTGCCCTTCTGGGGCTCCAGGGAGCCGCTCTTGGCTCGGCGGCTGCCGCTGTGCAGGCTGCTGCCGCGCTTGATGGAGGGGCGAGAGCGGATCTGCTGCAGCACCCGGTTGAAGGCGGTGGGGCGGGCAGGGAGGTCGTGCAGGGACACGGCGTAGGAGACTCGGTGCATCTCCGGGGACCTCTCCTTCTCGTCGGGGGAGTCGTGGTCGGAGGCTCCGTAGTGCGGCGGCAGCGAGTCCTGCGAGTTGTGCTGCTCGCGTTCCCGCGACCGCCGCCGGCTGTGGAAGAGGTGCTTGAGGCCGTGGCCGAACATGGAGCCCTCGGACAGCTGCTGGATTTTCTGCAGGGGGGGAGAGAGAGGAAACGGCCCCTGGTACTGGCAGGAAGGGGTCACAGAACCAGAGAATGCATCGGGTTGGCAAGGTCGCCTTGCCCGCCCCCCAGCTGCACTCAGCAGGGACATCTCCCAGCTAGATTCAGGCTGCTCAGAGCCACAAGAAGTTTGGCTTTGAATGTCTCCAAGGATGAGGCTTCCACCACCTCTCCGGGCAGCCTGTTCCCTGTATTTCACTACCCTCACTGTGGAGAACTTCCTCTTAACATCCAAATGGCATCACCCTGCTTGGGCACGCAGAGCTCTGCTGGATGGTGCCCACGCTGTCACTGAAGAGCTGCTGGAGGGCTCTGGGGACCCCACACCAGCCCAAAGAGATCTGTGAAAGGGAAAAAGCTTTAGTGCCAGGCCTGCACTTCATACCCATGGAAGAGTATTGAACATCAGTAGCCATTTGATGGCACACAGGGCTGAGCATTGCAGCTCAGGATGGCTCAGGAGTGCAGCTCCAACAGCTGGGAGGTCTCTGATGAGCACTGGCTGCTCCTAGAAGTAGCAAGAGGAGCAGAAGGAGCTTTCAGAGCAATGGAGGGTGCCTGCCTGCTGCAGCCAATGCTGTGTGCTGCACTGAGCTACCAACCTTGTGGGCAGCAGGCATGGAGCAGCCTTTTCCTTAGCTAGAGGAGCCAGGGCTACTCCCAGCCCTAGATCCTGGGCCACCAACATGCTGCCAGGAGCCACCTGCTCTTCAAAACATGCTCCAGGAAGGGTCAGATCAGGGAGGGCTCTTCCCAGGCTGTTTTTTCCATAGTCTCTGAGGGCAGAATGGACCAGGCTGACCTTCCTTACAGGGGTGAAACCACAGCTCATGGCCCACTGCCACTAAATCCAGTCCCAGCTGGGAAGCAACTGGTTTGCAGCAGGAGATGGGGGCACACTGCTCCCCTGGGTACCCCTGGGTCTTCCTGGGGACAGAGACTCACGTTCCCACAGAGCACACTGCCCTTCCAGTGCTGGCTCCTAGGACTCGGGCTGGCCTCTGGCATGGCAGAGGAGAAGTCATGCAATATGGATGGTGGAACAGATCCTGCCCTTGATAGCAGCCAGGGCAGCCTGCAGGGCTTTCTCTCCAGCCACTGCAATGCCCAGATTGGCATCCACTGGAGATTTGGGCTGGGTGTCCTCTGCAGTCCCCTGTGTGTGGTTGAACAGGGGACACAGGGGCACAGGCAGTGACAAGCCCCTGGGGAGGGACTTTGTACAGGACAAGGGGTAATGGCTTCAAACTGGAAGCAGCTGGGTTTAGATGAGATGTTAGGAAGAAATTCTTCCTCATGAGGGTGGTGAGGCACTGGAACAGGTTACCCAGAGAAGTTGTGGGTGTTCAAGGCCAGGCTGGATGGGGCTTGGAGCAACCTGGTCTAGTGGCAGGGGGGTTGGAACTGGATGATCTTTAAGGTCCCTTTCAACCCAAACCATTCTATGATTCCATGATTCTATGGCTTCCAGCATCTGCAAATGGCTTGGCAGACCCCAAACCCCTGGTCCATTGTGGCTCCCAGGCAGCGAGTAAATGGTCTTGGGGCACCAGAAGGTCCTTTTGCCTCCCAGAGCAGCCTCAGCTACCAGGAAGTCAGCAGATCATAAGGCATGAGTGTGCCCTGGGACTCCCTGGCTTGGTTTTGGAGTTGAGCCGAGCAGCCAACCTTTGAGGACGCCAGTCCTGACCCTGCTGACGTTCAGGGCCCTGATTTCCTGCCCTTGGGATTCTCCCCAGGGATGCTGGTTCATGTAACTGTGGCTCTGGCATTAACTCATGCCTGAAAACCAGCTTGAAGCAGCCCCAGAACTGGGAGCTGCTTAGAGCTCCAGAGGTCGCTTGGCCAAAGCCTGGCAGGGATGTTTGAGAGATCACAGAATGGTTTGGGCTGGAAAGGACCTTCAAGCTCATCCAGTTCCAACCCCCTGCCATGGGCAGGGACACTTCCCACCAGCCCAGGTTGCTCAGGGCCTCATCCAGCCTGGCCTTGAACACCTCCAGGGAGGGGACATCCATAACCTCCCTGAGCAACCTGTTCCAGGAGCTGCAGAGTGTGGAGGGCTTCATGGCCCTTCAGAACTGATTCCTTCTCCTAAAATTCCAGCCATTAAAGCCACAAGATCCAAATCCATAAGGGCCTCATCACACTTGTAAGTATTGATGAGGAATCAGCACCTAGATCCCATGTCTCTCAAGTTTCCAGGCAAGCCTGCTGGATCCTGCTGTTATCCATTCATAAGGAAAATTTGGATCCTTTTTGAGTTTTCCCTGGGAAATATCTAACAAATCTAGGGAGCCCGGATTGCTACTTCAGAAAATAGTGATTTAAATTTTATTCTATTTATAGAGTCTCTATGGAAACAGAGCATTAGATAAGTAATAACCCACAGATCTCCAGCAGCAAGGGCATGCCATAGCCTTGGATGCAGCTAACCCTTCAGAAGGTCCAAGGGAAAAGAAGCAACCAACTCCTAGCCTTGAGGGGAATGAGACTTGGGAATGTGACCAGCAGGAGCAGGGCAGGGATTGTCCCCCTCTGTTCAGCACAGGTGAGGCCACAACTTGAGGACTGAGTTCAGTTTTGGGCTCTTCACTCCAAGAAGGACATTGAGGAGCTGGAGCAGGTCCAGAGAAGGGCAATGAAGCTGGGGAAGGGTCTGGAGGACAGGGCTGGGGAGGAGCAGCTGAGGGAGCTGGGGGAGTTTAGTGTGGAGAAGAGGAGGCTGAGGGGAGACCTCATTGCTCTCTACAGCTCCCTGGAAGGAGGCTGGAGCCAGGTGGGGGTTGAGCTCTCCTCCCAAGTAACAAGTGCTAGGATGAGAGGAAACAGCCTCAAGTTGCCCCAGGGGAGGTTTAGGTTGGACATTAGAAGAACTTCACTGAAAGGGTGATCAGGCACAGGCCCAGGCTGCTCAGGGAGGTGGTGGAGTCCCCATCCCTGGAGGTGTTTAAAAGCTGTTTGGATGTGGAGCTGAGGGCCATGGTCTAACACTTGTGTTATGGTTGGACTCAGGTCTTAAGGTCTGTTCCATCCAGGTGCTTCTATGGCTCCATCACACCATCAGCAGCCAGGCTGGGGGCTGAGCTCTCCCTCTGGTGGGTGGCAACCAACTGCCCCTTGCAGCCCAGCACCCTGATCCCCTCTTCTGCCACTCCTCCTGCTGCCACAAACACCAAGGAAAAGGTAGAGCTGTGCTCAACTGGCAAATAAAGCACTGCCCACCCACACTTCTCCTCCTGGGGACAGGAGGAGAGAACAAACATGTGACAAGCCTTAGTCATGATGTTGAAGGCACTACCAGCAGGCTCTGGTGACATGCAGCTCCTTCAGCTCCCTATGGATCACATCTGCAGGGCTGCCACTGGCTGCCCAGGTGTGCCTCTGGCTTTGGGGAGTGCTGAAAACCCCCATGAGCTCCCCACCTCAGGTGGTATTTGGAGACCAGACATGGTCCTGATGGAATAACACAGAGAGTGACAGCCCACGGACTGCTTCTCCTGTGGCTGTCACCTCTGCGTCTCCCAAAGTGACAGCAGAGCTGCTGAGAGATGAAATGTGGTGGGAAGTGAGGATGGGGACACTGGGGGTTCAGATCTGGGCAGGGGGGGTTGGGACAAGAGGCAGATGGGCATGGAAGGCTTGGCCTCAGCCAGGTGGCTCACACCAACATGCAGCTCCCTGGTTTTGGCTCTTGCCTCTTCACGGTGCCTGGCACAAGCCCCAAGGGAACACAGAGGGTTTGGGGCTGCAGCCTGCCCAGGAGGATGTTCTCCTCTCCCTGGGTGGCTGAGGAGTCCCAACCATCCACAGTGGTGGGAGTGGGACCCACTGAGGTCCCTGCCAACAGCCTAAGAGCTTTGGATGAGTGATGCCCGGGGGAGATGATGGCTGTGGCCTCTCCAGGGACAAAGCCCAGGGGAACATGCTGTCCTTTGGGCTGCAGCCTGCCCAGGAGGATTTTCTCCTCTCCCTGGGTGGCTGAGGGGGTCCCAACCATCCACAGTGGTGGGAGTGGGACCCGCTGAGGTCCCTGCCAGCAGCCTGAGAGCTTTTGATGAGTGATGCCCTGAGGAGATGATGGCTGTGGCCTCTCCAGGGAGAAAGCCCAGGGAAACACACTTCCTTCAGGATGTCCTTCAGGATGCAGCCTGCCCTGGAGGATGTTCTCCTGTCTTTTGGGAGCTGGAGGGGGCCTGGTGTGCAGCTCCACAGCAGTGAGAGCAGGGAGTCACTGCCAGCAGGCTCAGACCTTTTGAGGAGCGATGCCCTGGGGAGATGATGGATGTGGCTGCTCCAGGGACCAAGCTGCTCCTGCTTGAGCTGCTTGACAACAGCTCCATCCTGCTAACCACAGGGGAGCCAGCTCACCTTGGCTGTGTCCTTTCAAGACCAAAATGTGCCTGGAAAATTGTTCGTGCAAAGGTACATTAAATATAAATGTACCTGAGGGTTTAGAACAGGGGGTGGTGACCTTTATGGAGAGGAGGAGCCCTCCTCATCCTCCTCATCCTCCCTGCAGCGAGCAGCCTGCACAGGCACCACCGTGGTGGGAGCCTCTGAACCTCATCAGGGGTGTCTCCACCTCCAAACTCATCTCCTCATAGGGAGGGACCTTCAAAAAACATTAACTGAGGGGGTTTGACCTGCTGGGAGCTTAAAGCCTCATTTAGTCCCCTCCAGACACCCCCATCCCAACCCCATTGCTCGGGGTGGGACCTGTACTGGGAACAGCATGTTCAGTGGTGGGACCTTTCCTTGTCTTTTATCTTCCTCCTCCTCAGGAGATGTTCCTCATCTCCATGAGAGGTTTCCCAGCTCCATGAGAAGTTTCCCAGCCCAAGGAAGCCCAGAGGAAGCTTCTTGTTCATGGAAGAGGGAAGAGCTGCCTCTAGACTCCTGCTGATCTTGGCTTTCAGGTTTGAAGGAGGGAAAGGTGGGAGCCATGAAGACCAAGATGGTGAAACTGGAGATGGAAAGGATGTCAGACTTCAACTTTCAGCCCTTGGCCAGATGAATTTTTTGGGGAGAATACATTGAGAGACCCATGGAAAACACTCAGCTGAGAGAAACTTGTGGGAAGCAGGGAGTGGGAGTGAGCAGGGATGGTGAGACACCTTGGGAGCCACGAGAGGTTGGATGTCTCCTTCTGCAGTGCTTTGTAGGGAGCCAGTCACTCTGCTGCAGAGCACAGGCATCCCTCCACCTAACATATTTTTGAGCAGAGCTATGTGTCATGCAGCTGCTCTGCTCCTTGCCAGAACTTCTTTTTCACCTCTTTTCCCCTAATGGAGCTCAAGCTCTCAGCAAGGAGCTGGAGTTGGAGGACAGAGAGCTGCCATGGATCTGCCAGGGCTGGGGGATGGAGCTAACACAAGGCAGCTTCATGGCCCCTAGGAGGCCAACTCAAATCCATCCTGGGGTGGCAGCAAACACAAATTTACATCTGATAATCATAGAAGGGCTTGGGTTGGAAGGGATCATCAAGATCAGCTACTTCCAACCCTTCTGCCATGGGCAAGGACTTCTATTAGCCTAAGCTGCTCAAGACCTCATCCAACCTGGCCTTGAACACCTTCAGGGAGGGGGCAGATGACTCTGGGGACAGCAGAGGGGGCCAAGCAGCCCTGTGGGTGAAGGTGGTGCAACTCCAGAGGGAGTCTGGGGCAGGGAAGCTCTGAGATGACATTAATGATGTCATTAATTGCAGCAACAGGAGGAGAAGTGGCTGGCTGGGTGGTGGCTGTGGTGGGGCCAGGCAGAGTGCCCAGCTCTGCTGTGGAAGCTGTGGGCAGCACTGAGACCATTTTTCATGCCTTGTGCCTGGCAAGAACCAAGCAAGGTTGGGGCTTCACCTCATGTGGGCAATTAATTGCTGAGCTGCAGATGTGCTAAAGGTGAGCGTGGGGAAGGAAACCTGCACCAGGACATTGTACTCATGTCAATAAAATCAATGGCAGCTTGGCCACTGCTGTGGCTGAGAGCTGGACAGGGCTGCAGACCAGGCTGAGCTCCAGCTCAGAGCAGGACCTGCCAACTGAGGAACCTTTGGTCTGGTGGCCACCCCCACCACAAGCTGCTGAGATCCTTTTGGCCCTTTTTGCCTCATTCACGGGCCCTGGATGGGATGGAGAGAGGCTGGGAGATGATGTGGATCATCATCATCATCAAATCATCATAGAATGGCCTAGGTTGGAAGGGACCTTAGAGATCATCTACCCCAACCTCCATGCCATGGGCAGGGACATCACTCCTCCAGACTTGGATGCTCAAGGCCTCATCCAGCCTGGCCTTGAACACCTCAAGGGAGGGGGATCCACAACCTTCCTGGGCAACTTGTTCCAGAGTCTCACCACCCTCACACTGAAGAACTTCTTGGCCTCCTTGAGGTAAGGGTGTCCCACCCCACCCCACCAACCTTTGCTTGGCCTTGAGCACCACATCCCCAGGGCTGTGCCTTCCCCTGGCACTGGGCTCTCTCTGCCAGATTTTTTTAGGGCAGCAAAGCCAAACTGGTCTGAGGAGCAGGAGCTGCTGCTTGGACATCAAGGAAAAGGCACCAGGTGTGACAGCAAGCTCTGCCCTGCAGCCACAGGGCTTCTTGTGCTTAAAGCAGCCGAGTTTCCCTGTGGGAATGGGGAGGTTATTTCCTGGCTGCCTTTCTTCAAGGGGTTGCCTGCAGGCACAGCAGCAGCCTGGCAATCCTGGCTGTGTTTCCCAGCTCCTGCATGACCTTGACTGTGCCAGTAAGACCTTCTAGGCCAAGCAGCAGGCTGAGGGGCTGCACAAGAAGGATCTCCATCCTGGATGCCAGGCTGCCTTTGGGTAGCCAGGGACAATTTTCACGTTTCATATTTTTCACCATCACCACACCACCACCACGACACCACCACCATGACACAGTCACCACAACACCACCACCACCACGACACAACCACCACCACCACCACCTCTGGCAGCGCTGCCAGGAGCAGGCTCTGCCTGCCACAGCTCCTGGAAGCACCAAAGTTAGGAGCAGAGAATCCATCTCCAAACCCCACCAGCACCCAGGGCACTGGGACCCTGTTGAGCAGAGCCGCTCCCCTCCAAACTCAGGGGGGATATTCCTGCCCAATTCCACCCGGGATTGCTCTCCTCCCTGCCAGGCTCCGGCTCCCTTTCCTCCCGCAGCGCTGCAGTGCCGCGGAACTGTTGTGGTGTTTTGGTTTTTTTTTTTTTTTTTTTTTTCTCCCCTCATTAACCGGACACAGCCTGAAGGCTCCGGAGGAGCAGCCCCGGGGGCCATTTGTCCACCGTCACTTCCCGGCTGCCGCAGCACTAAATCCAAATCCACACCGATGGTGGCCCCCGAGCATCTCAGAGCTCAGCACTGGGGTGACTCCAGGGGTTGCTCAGCCCCTCTGCAGGGGGGCAGCTCTCTTACCCGTCGTCGTCCCCCCCCCCCCTAAAATCTGCCAAGGGTGGGTGGTGCCAGCAGGGTATTCCCACCTCTCCCACCGCTGCCCTCTTATCATCGTTGCTTTTGGTGGCCAGGCTGCAGCAGGGCCATGGCCTCGGTGGTGCCCAGCCCTGTACATGCCTACAAGGCATCTCAAACCTAGGAGGTGGCCCACTGTGGGGGCACCCACACTCCAAGGGCATCCTCTTCCCTGGGAGCATCCCCAGTCTGGGAGCATCCCAATCTGGGACCTCTTCATCCCAGGAACATCCCCATTCCAGGAGCGTTTTCATTGTAGGAGCTCTGGGACCATTCTCATCCCAAGACCTTCCTCATCACAGGACCATTTCCATCCTAGGAGCATATCCACCCTGGGACCTTCCTCATCCTAGGACCATCCCTGCATTTCAGGAGCATCCCCATTCTGGGAGTGTCCCAACCTGGGACCTCACCATCCTAGGCACAACCTCAAGCCAGAAGCATCCTCATCACAGGAGCATCCCCATCCTGGGACCATCCTCAGCCCAGGAGCATCCCCATCCCTTGGCTATCCCACCTCGTCCAATGTCACACCTGTAGCAGAGCAGGGACAGGGGGGTGGGACGGTGGTGTCCCACGGTGGTGCACATCCCACCAGTAACCCACTGGATGCTCACCTCACCAAGGTGCTCAAGGTAACACCAAGGGGAGCTTGCCTGATTGGTGACCCTAAGGGGTCCGGTGACCCCACCGGGACGCTAGCCCCATTGACAACCCACCGGTACTCGCCGGCCGATGCCACCGCGGGCTCACCTTCAGATCGGGGGGCTTGGTGCGCGGCGGCGGCGGGACAGCGCCCGCCTCTGGGGCCGCCGCCCCCTCCCCGGACTTGGCCTCCATGGCGACAGGGCCGGGCGGTTCTCCCGCGGCACCGGGATCCTCTTCGGCTTGCCGCAGCTCGTCCGACCGGCATCGCTTCATACCGGTACGCCGTACCCCCGGGAGGCGGGGGCGCTTACGGCCGCGGTGGCGGCTGCGAGCGGCGCCCGGGAGGTCGCTGCGGGGCCCGCGGGCTCCGCGCCCCCGCCCCGCCCGCGCCTGCCCCGCCGTGCCCGGGCCGGGCGGCGGCTCCGCGCCGCGGCGGCTCCGCGCCCGCCGGCATCGGCATCGGGATCCCCGCCGTCGCCGGGGCTTGAGTGACAGCAGCGCTGACGAATGGCGCAGCGCGGTAGGCGGAGCCGGCGGCGGTGATTGGCGGCGGTGGCGGCGCGGAGCTGTCGCGGCGCCGGGTGCTGCCGGGCCCACCGCCCCTGGCCGGAGCGACCCCCCGGGGTGCCGGTGCCTGGCCCGCAGGGCTCTACTTTGCCTTTTGTGTCATTTAAAAAAATAATATAATTGTGAGTGTAATTATTTTTTGTTATTTTGTTCTCACTCCCGCCCTCCGTACAGGAGCCCTTCGCAGCTCCGCGGGCCCGGTGGTGCTGAGCGGGCAGCGGGGCCGTCCCGCAGCGGCCGCGGATCCTCCGCCGCCGCTTTGCCTCAGCGCGGGTGTGGCTGCGGATGAGGCTTCCGCCGAGCGCTGTCGCCCGCTTGCTTATTCTGCTCCGCGCCCCGCGCTTCCCCGCCGTGCTGACCGGCGGCGTGGGCGGAGGCCGGAGCGGGGTTGGGCAGCCGCGGGAGGGCGGCCCGCTGCCGGGAGCCTGTCCGGCCTCACGGGACTACAGCTCCCAGGATGGCGTGCGGCAAAAATGGGACTACAGCTCCCGGCATGCTCCGCGCTCCGGGTCCGCCCGGCGTCCTCCCCCTTTGCCCCGCGGCGCTCCGATAAAGGTTCCGCGGCGCACGCAGCGCGGATCGTTGAGGCGCTGTCCCGGAGGAGGAAGGCGGCGGTCGGCGGGGGTAGGGGAGGCGGGAGGGGTGGGGGGGGGAAAGGCCAAGGGAAGCCCGGCCGCCAGGGCCGCGCCGTTCTCCTCCGGGAGAACGGAGGGTCCTGGGAGTGGCAGCCTGGCAGGGGCCGAGTGTCCCCCGCGGTGGGGAGGGGATAGCGGAACGGACCCGGAGGACATGGAGGGCGAGGGGGCCCCTTCGTGCCGGGGTCCCGGCGGTGGCGGAGGGGTGATCCGCGAGCTCTGCCGCTCCTTCGGCCACTACAACCGGCACCTGGCGAGGCTGCAGCACAACCTGCGCGAGACCAAGAAGTTCTTCCGCGATGTCAAATACTCCCCAGGCCACCCCTTCGCCTCGGCGGCGGCTGGCGAGGGCCTCCTCGGCGGGGATGGGGATGGACCCCCCCGGGACGGTCCCACGCCTGGCGGTGAGAGGGGGACGGGGAAGGTCGGGCAGGGCCTGCGGCGGGCGGGGAGGCCTGTGTCATAGTGTGCGGGGATGGGAGGATAGACGGGGTGCTGGGGGATGACCCCTGGGCAGCCAGGGGTGGGGGCTTGAGAGGGTTGGAGTGGAAGGGGGAGGCCGTGCGTGGGCTGTGGGACTGAAGGTTGCAGCTGCGGGAGCTGGGCGAGAGGTGCTGCTGAGCCTCTAGGGTCTGTCATGGGAGGGTGGATGGACTGTGGAGTGCCCACGGGGAGCTGGGGTTCCTTGGGGGTGTGAGAGGCTTTGTAGGGTGAAGGGAGCAGGTGTGAGTGGGTGACGGGGGCTGTCTGGAAAGCGTGTTCCTCTGACTGTCTTCCTGACCCCCACCCTGGGGCACTGGGAGCTTTGGGATGAGGGTTAGGAGCTGCCTGGGAGTGGGTGGCTTGTGGGGTGGCCGTGCCTTGCAGCAGTAGGGCTCCGTGGTACAGTGCTGGACTGCATGCATCAGCTCTTCCCTCAACTGTTGCTGTTGACAAACATTGCTGCTGGTGAGGGCCCTCCTGCTACCAGCACAACTTGAGCTTTCCATAAGATTGTCTTGTGAGAAGAGCTGAGCGTGACACAAAATGTTTATAAAGCTCTTCTTTATTCGTTCCCAACTGGCTCATGAGTCATCTCAGTTGGCCATTTCTCCAAGAGTCTTGTCCATGCTTATAATTCTGATTGGAAAATTGACCTGGTGAGCAATTCTGTCAGCCCGTGTAAAGAACAACAACAACAAGAAAAACCCCCTCAAACATAACAGTTGTGTTTGGTGTGAACTGCCCAAATAGAAGTGAATGGTTTGGTCAACGTTTGGTGTCTCCTTGTTTGCATCTTCCTGTGACTTGCAAGAAGTAGGAACTGGTTGGTTTCCTTCATTTTTTTTTTTTTATTTTGGTCTTCCTGCTGTTTGAGTGGGTAACACTCCACTGAAGTTGCTCTTCTGTTTGGTTACTTCTCAACTCTTGCTACTTAAACAGTCAGAGCAACTCTGAAAGCCTCCTGGTAGGGCTTGGTTGGTGTAGATGCATCATTAATTAAATATCCCTGATGCAGGATACAAACTTCATCCAAGATTCTGCTTCTTCTTTCTACCACAGAGCCTCTTTTTTCTCTTTGAACCTCTTTTTTTCCCCTCCTCTCTTTCAACTTCTTGCCTTGACCCAATTTGACACCCAGTTTGACTTCACTTCTGTTACCAACTGGCCCTTGAGGAGCAAGGCTTCAGGGAAAGGCTGAGTGCTCTAGAGCTTGTTCATGCCAACAGGAGTGACAATGTAGGCTCTTGGCTTGGGATTTCAGGCTCACTGTGCTTGAAAAGAGTTCTGAGAATTTGCCAGAGATGAGTACAATGGTGGGGAGAGACTGGAACAGGTTGCCCAGGGAGGTTGTGGATGTCTCCTCCCTGGGGGTGCTCAAGGCTGGGCTGGATGAGGCCTTGAGCAGCTGAGTCTAGCTGAGAGGTATCCTTGCCCATGGTAGGGAGGTTGGAGAGGATGAGCTCTGAGGTCCCTTCCAACCTGAGCCATTCTGTGAACTGCAGATTAATTGAAGCAATGATCATTGGCTTTTCCCCAAGCCTTGGTGTGAAATGCAGAGCCTTGGTGTTGCTTGTTGCCTTTGTGGCTGAACAACCACCTGTGGACAAAGCTTGGCCCTGAAAAGTATTGCTTGTGTGTCTCCAGCACTCCCTAAACTTAGTGACTGGCAAGAAAGCTTTTTTTTTTTCCCTCCTCTCTACCATGGGGAGGTGATTTTAAGTGTCAAAGAGTTTAAGGAGCACAATTTTCACTGACTTCGGGACCACTTTTCCTTAGAATCTGCTCTACAGGTGGTGTCCAAGTGAGAGGAATTCTGACCAAACAATTCTGCAGCCTCCTTGCAGTGCTCTGCAGCATGCTGAGGCTGAATTCTAAGGTTTGATGAAAGACAAAGGAACTGGGAAGTGAAATGGGCAGGACACTTGACTGGCTGTGCTTGAAGTGGCAAAACAAACTGTGAAAGTAAATTTAGGTGTCTTGGAAACAAAACAAATGTGAAAGGGTTTTACTTTTTTGAGCCACCTGTGAAGCTGGTGTAACAACACAGAGGAGTAACTGCCCTTCCCAGCAACACAGCTCAAGCATCTTAAGGCACAGCTGGGCTTAATTCATCCAAAACCAGACCTGAGTAGCTGCTGAGCTTTCAGGGAAGCTGGGTCAGTCAGGGTTGGGTACTTGAAGGGACCAATGTGTACTTGCTTAGGAGAATGACAGGCAGTGTGTATCCAGAAAGGGTTGTCACTGTCCAAATGTTCCCCAAATGTGGCCTTAATCCCAGGATTTACTCCTTGGAGTAAGAGAAGGAATATAAATTCAGGAGAGCAATTAACTGTCTTCCCCTGAGAGGGGAGGGAGAAAGTCTTGTTTGCAGTGGTTGCATTTCTGAAGCATTCAATAAAATGCTTTGTCCTGAGCAGGTTTGAGAGTGTTTTGTTGAATAACTTTGACAGTCCTGGAGCTGCACAGCTCTGGCAGCTTTTTATTTTGTCTTGGTGCTGTTAACAAGTGTGTCTGGGACTGACTTTTTGGGAAGAGAAAATCATAATTGGGGCTCAGTAGCAAATTGTAGCAAGATCTAGAATGGCTTAGGTTGGAAGGGACCTCAGAGGTCATCTGCTGCAACCTCCCCACCATGGGCAGGGACACCTCTCAGCTAGACTCAGCTGCTCAAGGCCTCATCCAGCCTGAACATCCCCAGGAAGGAGGCATCCACAGCCTCCCTGGGCAGCCTATTTTAGAGTCTCCCTTCCCTCATGTTGAAGAACAACGTTTTGGAGAGGCTGAATGTGTTAACCAGAGGGTTTGGAAGAGTCTTCAGCCTGGTGCTGTATTGACCAAGGGTTATCCTGGTTAAAATGTGACTGCTCTGCCTACACTGCTCTGATCCTCAAAAGGTTGGGACTCCATTGTTGCTCCTGGTTGTGTCAACAGAAGGAGATGGGTGGTAAGACTGGATAATGTGTGGAGGGATGGTGGGGAGAGTGCTTGTGAAATAACTCCTCAAATAGATGGCAGGAGGCATTTGCTAACAAGCTTCAAGTGAAGCAGAAGTGGAAGCTTGGTTCTGCCAAGCACAGGAGCTGCTGATGTTACAACCTCTGCCAGAGCAGGAGTGCCAGCTCCTGCAG
This sequence comes from Indicator indicator, assembly GCF_027791375.1. Taxonomy (NCBI): domain Eukaryota; kingdom Metazoa; phylum Chordata; class Aves; order Piciformes; family Indicatoridae; genus Indicator; species Indicator indicator. The sequence goes on from NC_072044.1 coordinate 3,854,022, forward strand.
AAGCTGCTGGTGTTGCTGTGGAGGGTCATGGACTGGTTTGGGTGGGAAGGGACCATTAAAGCTCATCTAATGCAACCCCCCTGCAGTCAGCAGGGACATCTGCAGCTACAGCAGCTTGCTCAGACCTGACCTGGAATGGTTCCAGGGATGTGACATCTCCTACCTCTGTGGGCAGCCAGGCCCAGGCTCTCACCACCCTCAGTGTCAAACATTTCTCCCTTCTCTCCAGTCTGAATCTCCCTCTTTTAGTTTCACCCCTTGTCCTGTCCCAACAGACCCTGCTCAAAAGTCTGTCCCCATGATTCTTCTAGACCCTGTTAGTACTGAAAAGCTGCAATAAGGTTCCCTCTGCAGCCTTCTCTTGAAGGCTTCTGGCAGATGGAAAAGTTGCAGCTGAGGGAACTGAGGTTGTTCAGCCTGGGGAGGAGGAGGCTGAGGGGAGACCTTCTGGCTCTCTACAGCTCCCTGATAGGAGGCTGGAGCCAGGTGGGGTTGGGCTCTTCCCCCTAGTATCAGGTGCTAGAACAAGAGGAAGTGGCCACAAATTGCAGCAGGGGAGGTTCAGGTTGGCTATTAGAAGAAAATTCTTTACTGAAAGGGTTCTCAAAGACTGGCACAGGCTGGTCAGGGAAGTGGTTGAGTCTCCATCCCTGGAGGTGTTTGAAAGCCACAGAGATGTGGTGCTGAGGGCCGTGGTTTAGCCCCAGCCTTGCCAGATTGATTGGGCTGGAAGATCTCGAAGGTCCTTCCCAGCCAAACCTGTCCTCTGTTTCCCTGTGTAGTTGGCCTCCCTTGAAAAGGGGATGAGTTAAGATGCTCAGGGCTTCTGCAGATTCCATGAATTCAACCTAAGATTGTTCTGCCAAGTGTTTTGAGTGAATTTGGAGATGAGTCTTGCTGAGAGACGTCCTTGTTCTTGGACAGGCCTCCTTTCATGGGCAGCGGCGTAAGGGGATGCACGCGCTCCAGGACGCCCCCGCAGCCCTTCTTTTTGATGTGTTTATCACATGTCTCCCAATGACACAGTGTTTGCATACCGTGTGTAGCACCAGCTCCCAGCCTTGGCAAAAGCCCTGTCACAGGCAGGAGGTGCTCACAGAGACGTGGGAATGTTGCCTCAGCTCTTCAGGAGCTTGCGCTCGCGGAGCCCGGAAAGGAAATCGTGTCCTAGGCTGCACCAGGAGGAGTGTGGGCAGCAGGGCAGGAGAGGGGATTCTGCCTCTGTGCTCTGCTCTGCTGAGATCTCACCTCCAATCCTGCCTCCAGTTCTGCTGTCCTCAGCAGAAAAAGGACATAGAGCTGGTGGAGAGAGTCTGGAGGAGGCCACAGAGATGATCCAAGGGCTGGAGCAGCTCTGCTGGGAGGGCAGGCTGAGGGAGCTGGGGGTGCTCAGCCTGCAGAGGAGAAGGCTCTGGGGGGATCTCAGAGTTGCCTTTCAACAGCTGAAGGGATCCTGCAGGAAGGCTGCAGAGAGACTTTTCCTAAGGGTGTCTAGAGACAGGACAAGGGGGAATGGTTTGAAGCTGGGGGAGAGCAGGGATAGACTGGAGCTGAGGAAGAAGCTCTTCAACAAGAGGGTGGTGAGACTCTGGCACAGGCTGTCCAGAGAGGCTGTGAATGTCTCCTCCCTGGGGGTGTTCAAGGTCAGGTTGGATGAAGCTTTGAGCAGCTGAGTACAGCTGAGAGGTGTGCCTGCCCATGGTGGGGAGGTTGGAGCAGATGATCTCTGAGATCCCTTCCAACCTGAGCCATTCTCTGACTCTCTTCTCAGAAGAAGGCTTGTACAAAGCTTTCTGAGTTGGTTTTTATTGTGCTTGTTAGCTGAAGAGTTTGTCTGGATTCCAGCTGAAGCATCACTAGCTACATCAAAGCAATTCTTTATCATGTAGATGAAGGCTAAAATGTGGTGTTTGTGGCTTTTTTGCTGATTTTTATCTTTTGTGAGCTGCTGGCCAGTTTGTGCCCTTCAGTCACTTGATGTGGCCACCCTGCTCTGGTGGTGGAGCTTTGAAAGGCTTGTTTATGAAACAGTTACCAAGAGTCACACTTCAGAATCACAGAATGGGTTGAGTTGGAAGGGATCTTAAAGATCATCCACTTCTAATCCCCCTGCCATGGGCAGGGACACCTCCCACCAGCCCAGGCTGCTCAAGGCCTCATCCAACCTGGCCTTGAGCACCTCCAGGGAGGGGACATCCATGACCTCCCTGGGCAACCTGTGCCAGAGTCTCCCCACCCTCACTGTAAAGAATTTCTTCCTCATCTCCAATCCAAGGAACAATTCTCTTCCCAGCAGCAGTGTCTCCCTTAGCTTTTTCCAAACTTGCTTTATGAGGCTCAGTGTCTGTGGGGCAGAGGTGCAGCAGAGGAGCTTGCTGGGGCACACAGAGGGTTTCCCTGTGGTGGTGTGACATAGAAGGGCTCCTCAGATGGAGACAACTCCTCCAGCAGTTGTTTCCAGCCTGTAGATTTGAAGGAGAGGTAAATCTGAGACAAGGTGATAAAGAAGCCTGAAGCTGGAGCTAAGACAGAAGCAGCTCTGCATGGGGCTGCTCCTGATGGGAGTGATTTGAATTCAAATGGAGGGCTGGAATGCCATGGGAATAGGAGTTAGGAGTAGCTGTGGTGTGTGGTCTTTAATTGAGGGCTATCTTGGTGTATAAGAGCAGCTTGTTTTGTTTTCTTGGGGCTTGAGATGCTGAAACAATGTTGGATGCCAGAAGATGACTCATTAAAAGAATTTTAATAGCCTTGGTGAAACAAGACCTTGCCCTACAAAATCCCTGCTGCTTTCTCTGCTGTGTTCTTTGAGTCCATCTCAAACCTGACCTTCTGCTCAGTGTGCCTGACACCAGGGGATTGTTCTTCAGAGCTCTCAGATTTGGCAGTTATTTTGGGGACTTGTGTCTCTGTTTGCCATTTGATTCTCTGATGCCATCTGCCCTCAGAGCTGGGCCCAGGGGGTAGCTCTCAGGCTGTTCTGTACTCTCAGGGATTGTGCTGGGTTGGAGCAGGAGGGTGATGAAGGAGATCCAAGGGCTGGAGCAGCTCTGCTGTGGGGACAGTCTGAGAGAATTGGTGGTGTTCAGCCTGGAGAAGAGAAGGCTCCAGGGAGACCTTAGAGCAGCCTTCCAGTGTCTGAAGGGGGCTCCAGGAGAGCTGGGGAGGGACTTTTGACAAAGGCAGGGAGTGCCAGGATGAGAGGTGATGGCTTCAGGCTGGAAGAAGCTGGATTGAGAATGAACATTAGGAGGAAATTCTTCCCCATGAGGGTGGTGAGGCACTGGAACAGGTTACCCAGAGAAGTTGTGGAGGCTCCAAGGCTGGAAGTGTTCAAAGGCAGGTTGGATGGGGCCTTGAGCACCCTGGTTTAGGAGGTGTCCCTGCCCAGGGCTGGGGGGTTGGTCCTGGATGCTCTTTAAGGTCCCTTCCAACCCAATCCATTCTGTGATTCTATGAATTTGTTTGTATCCATTTTTTTTTCCTTTTTGTACTACCAGCAGTGTTCTGTTGCTATGCATGAGGTAACACCAAGCCTCTTGGCTTTCAGCTTGGCTGACTGAGTGTGGGAGAAGCTGTATTTAGGAGGTGTAGAAGAAGACAGGAGCTAAATTCAGTACTGAGGCTGCACTTGTGTAGTAAAGTGACTGCAAAGAGTTGCAGCATCATGGACTAGGAATTGAAAGGGCCTGGTCTGTGGGATGGTCCAAGTGCTGCTTCAGATGGAAGATGGGTGAGGAGAGTGAGTACAGGGAGTCTTGCTGCTCTGAAGGAGCTAGAGGGAATCATAGTGGTTGGAAAAGGCTTTTAAGCTCATCCAGTCCAACCATTCTCTATCTCTACCAAGTCTGAGGCTAAACCATCTCCGTCAGCACCACATCTCAGTGGCTTTGGAACACCTCCACAGCATTCCTCAGGGACACAGGTGGGGAGAACAGTGAGGAATTGTCTTAATGGCTTGGTGAGAATCAACTTCCTGTGGTCCTCTGTGTTGGTGCAGTAGAAATGCTGAATTGCTGACACTGATTTTAGGACACATAAGCAAATTCTTGGTGCTGTGTGGGTTTCCTGGTGGGCTGTGGGGCAGCATTGTGTGAGCTTTAGAGATGAGACTTTGTGTTACAGCAAGTTGAGAGAGGTGATTCTGCTACTCTGCTGTGATGAGACTTCACTTGGAGCACTGTGGTCAGGTATGGGACCCCCAACAGAGACATGGACCTGATGGAGAAGATCCAAAAGAGGGTCACAAAGATTGATTAGAGGGCTGCAGCACCTCTGCTGTGGGGACAGGCTGGGAGAGTTGGGGCTGTTCAGCCTGGAGAAGGCTCCAGGGAGACCTTACAGCTGCATTTCAATATCTGAAGAGGACCTACAGGAAGGCTGGGGAGGGACTGTTCAGAAGGGCTTGGAGTGGTATGATGAGGGGCAATGGTTTGGAACTGGAGCAGGAAAGATTTAGTTTGGACATCAGGAGGAAGCTCTGCACAATGAGAGTGGTGAAATACCAGAACAGGTTGCCCAGGGATGTGGTTGAGGCCCTGGAGACATTCAAGACCTGACTTGATGTGGCCCTGAGCTGCCTGATTTCATTGGAGGTGTCCCTGCTGAGTGCAGGGGGGTTGGACAAGCTGACCTTTGAGGGTCCCCCATGCAGTCTCTGCCCCTTCATTCAGCCTGTCCTAATGCTCTGCCCTCCGTTTCAGGGCAGAACTTCATTTCCTTCCCTCTCCACGAGGAAGAGCATCTCCAGAGGACTGTGAGCTGGCACCCTTGCCTCCTGATCCTTGGCCAGAACTGCAATGCCAAATGCCAGCTACTCAACATCCTGCTGGGTGAGAAGCTGCTGCCTACCACCAAAATCAGCAACGAGGAGAACTGCAAGAGGCGCCGGATCCGCTTCACGCACGGCGCCCAGACCCGGCTCAGCCTGGCGCTGCCCGAGCAGTACGAACTGGTCCACATGATGGCAGCCCACAGAGGGCACTGGGACACCATTCCAGAGGAGGACTTGGAGATTCGTGGGGACTGTGAAGATCCTGCTCAGAGGATAGCAGAGCTGGAGGTCATGCTGCCCTACTCGCTGCTGAAGGTAACTTAGGGGTCCAGGCACCGCCTGGGTAGCGAACTGAAGGTGTAACACTGAGAGTCCCTAATCACAGAATAGAATTGTCAGGGACCTAAGGATCAGCCAGTTCCAACCCTCTGCCTCCTGCCATGACACCTCACACTACATCAGGTTGCTCACACCAGCCTGGCTGCAAAAACCTCCAGGGAGGAGGCTTCCACCACCTCCCTGGGCAACCTGTGCCAGTCTCTTACCACCTTCATGGGGAAGAATTTCTTCCTAACATCCAATCTGAATCTCCCCATTTCTAGTTTTACTCCATTCCCCCCAGTCCTATCACTCTCTGAAACCCTAAAAAGTCCCTCCCCAGCTTTCTTGAAGGCACCCTTAAGATACTGGAAGGCCACAATGATAAAGCTGATGGTGGAAACACTCCAGCATAGGAATTTGTCTTCAGCACCAGGCTTTCAGCTTCTCTTTAATTGGGATTTTAATTGGGCATCACCTTCTCTGGTCATGTGCTTTTGTTTCAACGTGGACTCTTAGCATTATCATTGGAGTGAGTCCAGAGGAGGCCACAAAGATGATCCAAGGGCTGCAGCAGCTCTGCTGTGAGGGCAGGCTGAGGGAGCTGGGGGTGTGCAGCCTGGAGAGAAGGCTCCAGGGAGACCTTAGAGCTGTCTTCCAATACAGGAAGGCTGCAGAGGATGTCTAGAAACAGGCCAAGGGGGAATGGTTTGAAGCTGAGGCAGAGCAGGGTTAGAGTGGAGCTGAGGAAGAAGTTCTTCAGCAGGAGGGTGGTGAGACTCTGGCACAGGCTGCCCAGGGAGGCTGTGGCTGCCTCCTGCCTGGGGGTGTTCAAGGCCAGGCTGGATGAAACCTTGAGCAGCTGAGTCTAGTTGAGAGGTGTCCCTGCCCATGGCAGGGAAGTTGCAGCAGATGATCTCTGAGGTCCCTCCCAATCCAAACTGTGTTCTATGAATCTTGGAAGCTAAGCTTCCTTAGCTGGAACTCCAATTGTCTCCATGACCTTTGGTCCAGTGTTTCTCCACCCTGACTTTAAAGAATTTCTTCCTAATCTTAGACATGAATAAATAAATCCATAGAAATATAAGTATTGATAAAAGCCTCTCCTGGATCTTGCTGCCAAATCCTTCCTTGCTCTGCATAAAAGAGGATTTAGCTTCACACTTCTTTGGCTGGGTTTATTTTTTTAGCTGGGCCACTTTAGCCAGGCTGCAGTTTCCAACCCTCTTTCAGATTTCTCATGTGAAGTGACAAAGATCTCTCTGTCTGCCTTCAGTTATATTTAGGGCACTTAGATGAAAGCAGCCAGTCAGATTAATTTGAAAGGGGTTTGGGGAAATCAAAAGCTCTTCCAGTGGAAGGAGAAGGGAGGGTGAATCACAGCTAGCTTCAGAGGGAGCTGGAGGAGTCCTTAGATGAATTCCAGGAGATAGAGGAAAAACAAAAGTTGGGTTTTTTTTTTTTTAAGACTAATGGGAGAAGATGGTGAATTTCAGCAGGTAATTGGGCTGGGGAGAGATTCCTCTGAAATTACAGGAGCCTGACCTCTTCTGGAGACCTTTGGGGTTTTTTTCCACCCTTTTAGCTAATTTGTGTTCTGCAGCTCTGCTCAGCACACACCAAGACAGCCTGCTGGAGAGGGTCCAGAGAAGGGCAGTGAAGCTGGTGAGGAGCAGCTGAGGGAACTGGAGGTGTTCAGCCTGGAGAATGGACACTGAGGGGAGACCTCCTGGCTCTCTATAGCTCCCTGAAAGGAGGTTGGAGCCAGGTGGAGCTTGGTCTTTTCTCTGAGGTAACAAAGGAAATGGCCTCAAGTGGCACCAGGGGAGGTTTAGGTTGGACATGAGAAGAAACTTCACTGTCAGGGTTCTCAAAGCTTGGCAGAGGCTGCCCGGGGAGGTGGTTGAATGCTCATCCCTGGAGGTGTGTCAGAGCTGCAGAGATGTGGTGCTGAGGGCCATGGCTTAGCACCAGCCTTGGTAGAGTTAGAGAAGGTTGGACTTGGATGTCCTCAAAGGCCTTTTCCCACAGAAATGATTCTGTGATTCTAACAATCTTTGCAGTAAATATCTGCTTGCCATGGGCACCACTGCTGGGAGCAGTGGAACATATCTGGAGCAGTAATGGAGGAGAGGTTTTGGACACTGTCCAAAGCTGCCTGTCTGCACAACTGCTCTGAAGAAACTTCTGCTATTTCTGAGCTTCTGAAATAGGACTAATAACAGTTGCATGCCTCAGCACAGAGTTGAGGATTTACATCTGCCCAGGAAGCAAAGAATTTGGAGGAGCTCAACACCTTGTGGGTGGAAAGGGAGGAAAATCAGTTGGAATGTTACCTCCCCTGTTATCTAGAACCCCTCTATGCTCCTCTCCTTGTTTTTCCCCAACAGCAGATTGGTCAGGACTGTTCCCTAACATTACAACCAGATACCCAAACACCTTGCCAGTGATTGAAGAAGCATTTATGGATCCTTCTTGTGGACTCCCAACAGTTCTAAGAGATGAGAATTTCACCTGTGGGTTTCTGTTTGAGATTACCTCCATTTCTCATGCTGAGGAAACTTCTCTGCCAGAGGTCTGCCCTCAGAGGAGCTCTCAGTGACTGTAAGACCTGGGGAATGCTGCAGCTTTTCAGGAGGCCTCTTCCCAAGAGATGTAATGACACAGCCTGGCTGGCACCTAGGTTGTGCTGCTGTTTGGTGCAGGCACTTGGTGCTGAGTCATACTTGGTGCATGGTTGCTAGATCCCAGCTCACTAGCTGTGACTCTGGTAAAGAGAGGTGAGGTTATTTATAAGTTAACAGGATCCAAGTATCATCTTACCTGCAGAGAACTTCAACACAAGTGCAGAACATCCCAATTCTTCATCCTGAGCTGCCAGTGGAACACCCTGGGAGGGCTTTTTCTTCACAGAATGGTTTGGGTTGAAAGGGACCTTCAGGATAATCTAGGTCCAAACCCCCTGCCATGGGCAGGGACACCTCCCACCAGCCCAGCTTGCTCAAGGCCTCATCCAGCCTGGCCTTGAACACCTCCAGGGAGGGGACATCCATGACCTTCCTGGGCAACCTGTGCCAGTGTCTCCCCACCCTCCCTGTAAGGAATTTCTTTTGACTTTCTTTTCCTCAGTCTGAGATCCAGGGTGGGATTGTTCTTGCTTTTCTGTGTTCCTAAAGGATGTCCTCAGCAAAGCTTGCATCACAGAAAAAGGGGGTGAGGAGGAGGGAACCAACAAGGTCTCTTGCAGGGGTCAGCTGCTGTGGGAACACTCCCCTGTGCCAGCAGGTTTGTGAACTTGGTTGTTTTTAAATGTGAAGTTGCAGGGAAGGAAAAACTTTGGCAAAGTTTCTGTATTCCTTGGGGATCACTGTGCCCAGGAATGCAGCAGGGTCATGGGGAATAATCCATCTAGCCAGACAGGTGATTAGATTTAGAGGAGAAAGAAACAGTTGGCTCTTTCCCTCAATCTTATCAGTTGTGCCTGGAGGCCAGATTGGGCTTCTCTGAAGGACTGGGATTTGTGTGGATAGAATCACCAAAATCCCAGCATGGTGGGGGTTGGAAGGGACCTCTGGAGATCATCCAGTCCAAGCCCCCTGCTAAAACAGGGGCACCCAGAGCAGCTTGCCCAGGATCACAATGGCCAGGGGGAGTTGGAAGCTCTGCAGAGAAGGAGACTCCACAACCTCTCTGGGCAGCCTGCTCCAGGGCTCCAGCAGCCTCACACCAAAGAAATCTGTCCCCAGGTTTCTTATTGGCTCCTTTAAGCACTGAAAGGTCACCAGAAGGCCTCTCTGGAACCTTCTCCAGGCTGAACAACCCCAGGATACAGTTTAGTGGTTGTGGTAGCTGGGTTATGGTTGGACTTGATGATCTTAAAGATCTTTTCCAAGCTTACTGATTCTATGATAATCTGCTGGATAGGAGTTTGGGTCACATTTTACCTGAACTGGGTTAGTTTCTCAGCATCTCAGTTAACTGAGCAAAGAGTGATTAAAATGCCTGAAGCCAGGCAAAACAGGACAAGGACCTCATGGGATGCAGTGACTCAATGTTCTCTAACTGAGCTGGAGAGGAGGAACTGGCTGTGGATGTGGTGAAGTGGGTCCTGAATGCAGGGAGTGAAGTTCCTCTTGTCTCTTTGTAGGTCAAGACCTACTTGATCCTTAATTTCTTCTTCTGGGATATGGGATACAGTGGTGGTCATCCTGGCATTGCAAGCCTGAATCCATAGATGATTTGGCAGGCTGAGAGGGTGGAGGTTCTTCCTGGAGAAGAGAAGGCTTCAGGGAGACCTTAGAGCAGCCTTGCAATATCTTAAGGGGGCTACAGGAAGGCTGGAGGGGGATTTATTACAAAGGCATGGAGTGACCTGAATAGGGGTGATGGCTTCAAACTGGAGCAAGATGGATTTGGATGAGACATTAGGAAGAAATTGTTCCCCATGAGGGTAGTGAGGCCCTGGAACAGGTTGCCCAGAGAAGTTTTGGAGGCTCCAGTTGTTCAAAGGCAAGGTGGGTGGTGGCTTGTGCAAGCTGATCTTCATGGCAGAGGGGTTGGAACTGGATGATCTTTAAGGTCTTTTCCAACCATTCTATGAGCTCATGGTGTGTCTGTGTGGTGTGCTCTTCAAATTGTCTTTATTGCTGTTGCCAGCACCTCTGCATCATGCTCCCAGTGAAGAGCTGGAACTGATCTTTGGTACCCAACGTTCAGATTTGCTAAGTGGGAGGCTTTGATGCCTTATAAAGGGCCTTTCAGAGAAGGAAAATAGGAATGAAGTTACTTAACAGCAATTTCATGCTTCCAGCTGTCACAGAAGCATTTGAGGATGATTATAGCAGTGTGACCTTGGGAGAACCAGCTTGGAAATGTTTGGAATCCAGGTTGAGTCAGAGGTGTTCCCCATATAGGAAGGGCTCCATCCCTAATAGCATGACGCTGCACAGGCAGCACTCCAGCTTCTGCAGGACCTTTCTGGAGAACAAAAAAAAAGGTGGGCAACAAGAAAATAAACAAAATTGCTAACCCTCTTTGGAAAAGCCTGAAAGGCCACTCTGGAAACAGAAGGAGCAGTTGCTCATGTGGTGTTGGGTTGTCTTGTGTTGGTTTTTTTTTTTTTTTTTTTTTTTCCCCTCCCTGTCTCCTAGAGACAGCTCTGGCTTCCTCCTTTGTTTACAGTGGCTGCTGTGAGTCATCTGTTCTGGGGAGCATTGCAGCACTACACATCCCAGTCTGCAGCAGGCAGGGCTGAAATAAGGACTTCCTCTTAGCTCCAAGAGCAGGTGGGAGATGTGGTCAAGGCTTTCATTTCTCTGGTGTAGGGGGGGAAGAAAAGAAGATTGAGGTGTTAATTTTGCTTTCCCCCCCTACACCTTCTTAGGTGTTGGAAGGTGGCCAAAAATCCCTGCTTCAGTTCAAAGCCTTTAATGTTTTCCTTCCTTACATGAAATTCCAACTCTGTTCCTGCATGTGCAAAGGTGAATCTCATCTCCATCCTTGGAAGGGAGGGAAGCAGGTTTCAGGCCTGGCCTTTCTTTAGTAGGGTTAGGAAGAGGCAGTGTCAGGAGGAGCATGTGAGCAAAGCAGTGAAACTCTGCTGTCAGAAAATAGTTTGATCACTGAATTCCAGCATGTTGAGGTTTGGAAGGGACCTCTGGACATCATCCATTCCACTCCCCTGCTCAAGCAGGGGCACACACACAAGTTTGCCTGGGATCAAGATGTCCAGGTGGGTTTGCAATCTCTCCACAGAAGGAGACTCCACAAGCTCTCTGGGCAGCCTGCTCCAGGCCTCCAGCACCCTCACACCAAACAAGTTTCTCCTTAAATTCAAGTGAAACCTCCTGGCTTCCAGTTTGTGCTCACTGCCTGTCACTGTGCACCACTGAAAAGAGCTCAGCCCCACCCTGCTGCTTCCCACCCTTTAGCTCTTGCTGAGCTTTGCTCAGATCCCCTCTGGGGCTGCTCTTCTGCAGGCTCTCAGCCCCAGGGCTCTCAGCCTTTCTTCCTCACAGAGCTGCTCCAGGCCCCTCAGCAGCTTTGTAGCCTCTGCTGGACTCTGTCCAGCAGTTCCCTGCCTCTCTTGAACTGGGGAGCCCAGAACTGGACCCAGGACTCCAGCTGTGGCCTCACTAAGACCATCTCAGTTTTTTTGTTGGACCAGAAGAAAATCCTGGCTGAGCTTGTCACAACCACCTGCTCTTCCTCAGCCACCCTTTAGCTGTGATCTCTTTGGAAGAGGTTTTTCTGCTGTCTTTGACAGATCCAGCTGGAGTTTCCAACAGCAGGAAGCACAGCGCTAGCCTGGCACTGTGCTTCCTGCTGTTGGAAGCTCCAGCTGGCTCTGTCTCCTCAGAGAGCTGATCTGGTGAACATCAGCAGGGAGACGCAGTTAAGCTGAAGAATTTGAGCTCTTCCCTGGGAAGCTTCTTCTAAGCCTTGATGCCTTCTGTGCCGCCACAGCTGGTGGAGAGGGTTTGGGCGCTTCTGGTGCGGCACAGATCTCTACAAACCTTTTTTTTTTTTTTTTTTTCATTCTTTTGTTCATCCCTCACTTGCTAGGAAGTGGACATTGTGGTAGCACCATGTCGAGGCTTCCAGTCTACTGAAGCCACCTTGGCAGAGTACGTCAACCAAGTCTTGCCTGTCGTCACCTTCGCCATCAGCGAGGCTGAGCTGTCGCCGCCGGACGAGAGCGAACTGCGCCGGATCAAGGAGAGGTTCTCCTTGCCCATCTTCTTCTTCAGGGTGCCAGACTCGGGGCTTGACCTGATTGCTCCCAAACCCCCTGCCAACGAAAAGTCCTCCCTTTACTGCCAGCTGCGGGACTTGGAGTACCTCGGTAGCAACCACTGCAGCTGCGGGGCCCCGGCTCCGGAGGGCGATGCCCAGAGCATGCTGGTGGAGCAGCTGGAGAAGCTGCGGCTCCTGAGCGCTTTTTCCAGGCAGGTGCTTCAGAAGCACCTGGTGGAGGCAGCTACCAGTTTAAACGAGGTGCACTGCCGCTGCCTCAACATCTTCATCAACCAGGCCTTTGACATGCAGAGGGACCTGCAGATCACCCCCAAGAGGCTGGAGTACACCCGCAAGAAGGAGAACGAGCTCTACGAGTCCCTGATGAACATCGCCAACCGCAAGCAGGAGGAGATGAAGGACATGATCGTGGAGACCCTGGGCAATATGAAAGAGGAGCTCCTGGAGGATGCTGCTAGCATGGAGTTCAAAGGTAGCCATGGGCAGGAGAGCAGTGGGGAGCTGTAGGGAGGGGGTTGAGGGCTTTAGGGGAGGGGGTTGGGGACTTCAGAGGCAGTAATGTTTGCTGTTCATGCGAGGTCAAACTCGATGGAGCCCTGAGCAGCCTGATCTAGTTGGAGAGTCAGATGGCATCAGGTTGGAAGGCACTGTCAAAGGTCAGCTTGTGCAGGCAGCAGGGGCACCTCCAACTAGTTCAGGCTGCTCAGGGCCACATCAAGTCGTATCTTGAACGTCTCCAGGTCTTATCTTGAATGTCTCAACCACATCCCTGGGCAACCTGTTCCAGTGTCTCACCACCCTCATTGTGCAGAACTTCCTCCTGATGTCCAGCCCAAATCTGCCCTGTTCCAGTTCTAAACCATTGCCCCTCATCCTATCACCATGGCCTCTTCTAAGCAGTCCCTCCCCAGCCTTCCTGTAGGTCTCCTTCAGATATTGCAGTGCAGCTCTGAAGTCTCCCCAGAGCCTTGAGACACTGGCACAGGTTGCCCAGGGAGGTGGTTGAGGCCCCATCCCTGGAGGTTGTCTAAGGCCAGGCTGGATGTGGCTCTGAGCAACCTGCTGTGGTGTGAGGTGTCCCTGGGCATGGCAGAGGGGTTGGAGCTGGATGATCCTTGAGGTCCCTTCCAACCCTAACAATTCTATGATTCCTCAGCCTGTCCCCATAGCAGAGGTGCTTCTGCCCCCTCATTTTTGTGGCCTCCTCTGGACCTGCTCCAGCAAGTCTGTCACAGGTGTTGGGGGTCCCATAGCTGGCCACAGTACTCCAAGTGAGGTCTCACCAGATGTCCCTGCTCACTGCAGGGGCCTTGGACAAGATGACTTCCAAGGGCCCCTTCCAACCTGATGCATTCTGTGATCTGCTAAAGGACAGTTGAGGGCAGTCTGGAGAAGTGGCATGGCAAGAAAATTCAGAGCTAACACACAGAGGATTTTTTTCCTGCAGTAGCACTGCCCTTAAATGAGAGGCCTGAACATTGAATCATGGGAAGAGACCTTAGAGATCATCTCCTCCAACCTGCAGCATATTAAATCTTGATTTCTGCTAAATCAGACCTTTTCCCCCTGAGCTTTCATTAGGATACTTTACTTCTCTGCTTCAATTCCCTCTTCTGCTGAAGAAGAAAATAACTCTGAGAGCCTCAGTGGATGTGTTGAGACTTGGGAATAAATCAGCCCTAAGGAGAGGGGGGAAAAAAGAGAAAAAGCTGTTTGAGTGTTAACTGTGAAGGTTCAATTTGTACTTTCTGCTTGGTTTCCTTTGTCTGAAAGAGGCTTGCATGAAGAGTTTTGGGTATAAAGCCTTCTGAGTTGAAACCCTTCTGGGTGGGTGAGGTTTTGTTCCTTTAACAACACTGTGTGCCTGAGGCCTACACTTGGCATTTGCTTTGTGTTTTGGGGCAATGTGAGAATTCTCACTGCATCTTCTAGTACCAGAGCTTCCAGCAGCACACAAGCTGGGAAGCATCCAGAACGATGGATGGAACTGCCAAGGGTGAGAGGCTGGCCAAATTTTGTCTGCAGGGATACATGGTCTGTCATAAACATCAAAGTGAAGAAGATGTGTGGGTTGGTACTCCACAGCTCTGCTCTGCTTGCTAAGCAGGGCTTGAGAATCAGAGAATCACAGAATGGGTTGGAGGGAACCTTAAAGATCATAGAGCCATAGATGGGTGGGGTTGGAGGGGACCTTAAAGATCATAGAGCCATAGAATGGGTTGGGGGGGACCTTAAAGATCATAGAGCCATAGAATGGGTTGGAGGGGACCTTAAAGATCATAGAGCCATAGAATGGGTTGGAGGGGACCTTAAAGATCATAGAGCCATAGAATGGGTTGGGGGGGACCTTAAAGATCATAGAGCCATAGAATGGGTGGTGGAGGGGACCTTAAAGATCATAGAGCCATAGAATGGGTGGGGTTGGAGGGGACCTTAAAGATCATAGAGCCATAGAATGGGTGGGTTGGAGGGGACCTTAAAGATCATAGAGCCATAGAATGGGTTGGGGGGGACCTTAAAGATCATAGAGCCATAGAATGGGTTGGGGGGGACCTTAAAGATCATAGAGCCATAGAATGGGTTGGAGGGGACCTTAAAGATCATAGAGCCATAGAATGGGTTGGAGGGGACCTTAAAGATCAGAGAATCACAGAATGGGTTGGGTTGGATTGGAGGGGACCTTAAAGATCAGAGAATCACAGAATGGGTTGGGTTGGATGGAGGGGACCTTAAAGATCAGAGAATCACAGAATGGGTTGGGTTGGATTGGAGGGGACCTTAAAGATCAGAGAATCACAGAATGGGTTGGGTTGGATTGGAGGGGACCTTAAAGATCATTCAGTTCCAACCCCCCTGCCATGGGTAGGGACACCTCCTACAAGATCAACTTGCTCAGGGCCCCATCCAACCTGGCTCTGAACAGTTCAAGGGTTGGAGCTTCCACAAATTCTCTGGGCAACCTGTTCCAGTACTTCATCACCCTCAGGGTAAAGAGTTTCCTCCTAAAGTCTAATTTAAGTCCAATTTCTTCCAGTTTGAAGCCATCATCCCTCATCCTGTCACTCCCTGCCTTTATCAAAAGTCCCTTTCCAGCTCTTCTGTAGCTCCCTTCAGGTACTGGAAGGCTGCTCTAAGGTCTCCCTGGAGCCTTCTCTTCTCCAGGCTGAACAACCCCAATTCTCTCAGCCTGTCCTCATAGCAGAGGTGCTGCAGCTCTCTGTTCATCTTCATGATCATCTTTGCCATAACCATCATTCCTCTTCTAAGGAAATTTGCTTCACTGGGCTGATGGAGATTTTCCATTTAAGATCAGCAATAACTCAAGCTTATTGGTTTAGAAGAAATTATTTTGTCAATTGAGTGTTCTTCTGAGGCATGAGAGCAGCCAGAACTCCAGATAATATTATTTGTCTTGACTGACTTCCTTCCATTTTCCAGCTGAAGGACAAAGAGGAGTGATGGATTATCTTTAATCTTGCAGGCTAGGATCTGCATCTTTTTGCTTCTGCAGATGGGAAATAAGAAGGACATAGAACTGTTGGAGTGAGTCCAGATGAGGGCCACAAGGATGATCCAAGGGGCTGGAGCACCTCTGCTATGAGGACAGGCTGAGGGAGCTGGGGGCGTTCAGCCTGGAGAAGAGAAGGCTCCAGGCAGCCCTTAGAGCTGCCTGCCAGTAGCTGAAGAGGCTATAAGAAGGCTGCAGAGGGACTGCTCCCAAAAGCCTGCAGGGCCAGGACCAGGGCAATGGTTTGAAATGAGAGCAGAGCAGATTGAGATTGGATGTGAGGAGCAAGTTCTGCACCAGGAGGGTGATAGAACACTGGAACAGGTTGCCCAGGGAGGTACTTGAGGCTCCATCTCTGGAGATATTCAAGGTGAGGCTCAACAAGGCTCTGAGCAACCTGATCTAGTGGAGATTAGGTTGCTGACTGCAGGGGCCTTGGACTGGATGAGCTTTGGGGATCCCTTCCAACCAAACCCATTCTAGGTTTCTATGATTTCAGAGCTGGAGCACTGCAGTGTCCAAGGTCAGGATTCTCTTATGCGCAGGAGTATCCTGAGGGGCAGCAGCAGATCACCCTGCAGTAAATGTGTGTCTGTTTCTTTGCACAACAGCCAGCACTTAGTGTGTGGCATCTTGTTGGCTGTCAGCCTTTGAAGTAGTACCCTGAAAGCAGGGAGGTGGTATTTTGAGGAGCTAATGCCATCTGCTGATCACTGGATTTGTTTTAAGTAGAGCGTTGTTGGCCAAACTCCAGAGCCAAGGTCTTCAGCTCCTGGTAGTAATCTTCTATTGCTCAGAGTGGTTCCAGTGCCTGGGCAGTGATTGCTCCTAGCTGGTTTGAAAATGCCAAGTGCCCTTCTACTCTGCCCTAGTGAGGCCAGAGCTGCAGTGTTGTGTCCAGTTCAGGGCTCCCCAGTTCAAGAGAGACAGAAAACTGCTGGAGAGAGTCCAGGGGAGGCTACAAAGCTGCTGAGGGGCCTGGAGCAGCTCTGTGAGGAGCAAAGGCTGAGAGCCCTGGGGCTGAGATGCTGCAGAAGAGCAGCCCCAGAGGGGATCTGAGCAATGCTCAGCAAGAGATAAAGGGTGGGAGGCAAGAGGATGGGGCCAGACTCTTGTCAGTGATGCCTGGTGACAGGACAGGGGGCAGTGGGCACAAACTGGAACCCAGGAGCTTCCACTTGAACTTCATGAGAAACTTGTTTGGTGTGAGGGTGCTGGAGGCCTGGAGCAGGCTGCCCAGAGAAGTTGTTGCTCATGAGTTGTTTTGTATGATTTCTGAAGTGAGATTAACTGGTTTTATCATCTGAGTCTGAAGCCCTGAATCTCTGAAGGGACAAAATAGCACCAGAATGTTTGGAGCAGAAGCTGACTATACCAGGGCTGTGCTCTGGGCCTTTGCAGACCACTCCAAGCAGCTCTCAGTAGCTATTGTTGCAACTGATGGTTTGCTGAATACAAAAGATGCCTCTCTTTCTTGTTTTTTCCTATCTCTTTTGTGTAGATATCATCATTCCTGAGAATGGGGAACCTGTCAGTTCCAAGGACATCAAATGTTGTATCAAACAGATCCAGGAACTGATTATCTCTCGATTAAACCAAGCTGTTGCCAACAAGTTAATCAGCTCCGTGGACTACCTGCGAGAGAGCTTTGTAGGGACCCTGGAGAGATGTCTGAAGAGCCTGGAGGAGTCTTGGGAGGTTTCAGTCCATCCTGCAAGGAGTTTGGAGAAGTCAAAGGATGCCTCTGTACACATCACAAGCAATTATCTCAAACAGGTATGGTGGCTTCGATGCTTGGCTGTGGTCTTAATTAATCTTTACCCTGATCCAGTAAGGGTGGCAGGAGGCTGAGCTGCTGAGTGAGAGGAGAGGAGCACAGGTCTGGGGTCCTTAAGAGAGGTGCTAACTTTGGGCAACAGTCACTTGAAGTACTCTCCTTTCCTAAATCTGTGTATAGTCTCCCTTTCTGGAGACTTTCAAGCCCCATCTGGATGCATTCCTGTGAGACCTGTGCTGGGTCCTGCTCTGGCAGGGGGGGGTTGGACTCAACGATCTTCAGAGGTCCCTTCCAACCCCTAACATGCTGTGATAGTGATCAGTCTACAGCTTAGAACCACTTCAACACAACAACTGGATCCTGGAGGGTCCCATGTCTTGTCCCCTTGTTGTTATTTTCAGAGGCTCCAGCAAATTTTCTAGTGCAAAGTTCCCATTCTTTCATCTTTCCTCTGCTTTCCAGATACTCAATGCAGCTTATCATGTTGAAGTCACTTTCCACTCTGGCTCCACAGTAACCAGGATGTTGTGGGAGCAGATCAAACAGGTATGGGCATCTTGGTCTTTTATTTCTAGTACCTGTCAGTGAAGTATTTATGAAGCAAAGCATAATGTGAATACCTCACCCAAAGTATTGTGTCCAGCTCTGGAGCCTTCAACAGAAGAAAGACATGGAATTGCTGAAATAGGTCTAGAGGAGGCCATGAAGATGACCAGAGGGCTGGAGCACAGGCTGAGAGAGTTGGGATTGTTCAGCCTGGAGAAGAGAAGGCTCCAGGGAGACCTTAGAGCAGCTTTACAGTGTTTGAAGGGGGCTACAGGAGAGCTGGGGAGGGAATTCTGTGAAGGTGATGCTTCAGACTGGAAGAGGCTGGATTTAGCTTGGATGTTAGGAGGAAGTTCTTCCCCATGAGAGTGGTGAGGCACTGGAACAGGCTGCCCAGAGAAGTTGTGGAGGTTCCAAGGCTGGAAGCCAGCTTGGATGAGACCTTGAGCAAGCTGCTCTGGTAAGAGGTGTCCCTGCCTGTGGCAGGGGGGTTGGAACTGGGTGATCTTTAAGGCCCCTTCCAACCCAAACCATTCTCTGATGCTATGAATTTATTTCTGTCCCTCTTACTTTGTGTGTGCACAACCATATTGGTAATGACTGGAGGGCAATTAATTAGCCCAGTTCTGTGTGCAGACAACTGTGCCGTGACAAGGCTTCAAAGCAGGCTGAGTAAATTGACTCTTTGCCTTTTTTGGGGGGAGGAGTTTAGTGCTTTAATTATGTTTCCTGATCCCTAGATCATCCAAAGGATTACCTGGGTCAGCCCCCCTGCCATCACCAGTGACTGGAAGAGGAAGGTTGCTCAGGATGCCATCGAGAGCCTCAGTGCCTCCAAGCTGGCCAAGAGCATCTGCAGCCAGTTCCGCACCAGGCTGAACAGCTCCCACGAGGCCTTTGCAGCTTCTCTGAGACAGGTGAGTGTGGGCAGCACAAAGGCAGGCTTTGTCTGGTGCATTGCCCCCTCTAGAAAGAGGAATTTTAATTGCAGAGAGAGCTCCCAGGAGCAGCTTGTGCAGTGAATTGCTGCCCTTCTCTAGGTAGAGGAGGCAGAGCTCGAGTGCAAGGAGCTGGCTTTTAGGCATGCTTTCAGTGGGATCTCTTTGCAGACCCTCAGCTTCACACCACCAGAGCTTCAAACCAGGCAGGGTATGCCCAGGCACCTATCCTTCAAAGACAGGCTGAAAGAGTTGGGACTGTTCAGCTTCAAACCAGGCAGGGTATGCCCAGGCACCTATCCTTCAAAGACAGGCTGAAAGAGTTGGGACTGTTCAGCTTCAAACCAGGCAGGGTATGCCCAGGCACCTATCCTTCAAAGACAGGCTGAAAGAGTTGGGACTGTTCAGCCTGGAGAAGAGAAGGCTCCAGGAAGAATTTAAAGCTGTGCCAGTGTCTCGAGGCTCTGGGGAAACTTTAGAGCTGCATTTCAGCATCTGAAGGGGACCTACAGGAAGCCTGGGGAGAGACTGTTTAGAAGGGGCTGTGGTGATAGGATGAGGGGCAATGGTTTGAAACTGGAACAGGGTAGATTTAGGCTGGACAGCAGGAAGAAGCTCTTCACAATGAGAGCGGTGAGACACTGGAACAGGTTGCTCAGGGATGCGGTTGAAGCCCCATCCCTGGAGATGTTCAAGACCAGGCTTGATGTGTCCCTGGGCAGCCTGCTCTAGTTAGGTGTCCTTGCTTGCCTGCAGGGGGGTTGGACAACCTGACCTTTGAGGGTTCCTTCCAACCCAGTGCCATCTGTGAATCTCTTGTAGCTGGAGGATGGCCACTCTGGCAGGCTGGAGAAGACAGAAGACCTGTGGCTGAAGGTGCGGAAGGATCATGCTCCTCGCTTGGCACGGCTCTCTCTGGAGAGCAGGTCCCTCCAGGATGTGCTCTTACATGGTGAGCATCGTGCTTGATGTTCTCCCCAATGTCTTGTGCTCCCTCCTGAGGCAGTCAGTGGGTGGAAAGGAGTAGGAAGGCTGTTTTGCTTTTCACTCAGCTACTTCACCGAGCCTCCATCTGCTGCATACTGAGCACCTGAAGCTGTGCAGCTGCGAGGAGCTCTGGGCTGCCAGAGGGGGTAGAGGGGGTGAGAGAAACACATTTGGATGTCTGACTGCGTGGTGGTTGTCTTGCAGGCAAGCCCAAGCTGGGCCGTGAGCTGGGCAGAGGGCAGTATGGTGTTGTCTACCTGTGTGACAGCTGGGGAGGGCACTTCCCATGTGCGCTCAAATCAGTTGTTCCTCCAGATGAGAAGCACTGGAACGACCTTGCACTTGAGTTTCACTACATGAGGTGTGTATCCTAAGTGCTGTTCTTCTTCTCTCTCCTTCTCCTTCCCCTCACTGCTGCAAACAAATGCTGTTTGCACGGGGAGAAGCCTTGCCTGACCTCCTGAAATGCTAAGCTGCTGTTTCCAGCCAAGGTGCCACTGCAGAAACAGAACAGGCACAAAATGGGAGGCAGATCTGCTCCTCCCTCTCTTCATCTCTACAGCCCTGTCTTCATTTACAGGGGGGTTGGACTTGATGACTTTTAGAGGTTCCTTTCAACCCAAACCATTCTATGGTAATATAATAGCAGCCTTCTAGAACCTGAAGAGAAGCTGCAAAAAACCTGGGGAGGAACTTCTAACAAGTGATAGACTGAGGGGCAATGGCTTTGAGCTGGGAGAGGGCAGATTTAGACTGAGGATGAGGAAGAAATTCTTGATAATGAGGGTGGGGAGGAACTGGAACAGGTTGCCCAGGGAGGTTGTGGATGCTCCCTCTCCAAAGGTGTTCAAGGCCAGGCTGGATGAGGCCTTGAGCAACCTGGGCTGGTGGGAGGTGTCTCTGCCTATGGCAGGGGGTTGGAGCTGGTTGATCTTTCAGGACCCTTCCAACCCAA
This sequence comes from Indicator indicator, assembly GCF_027791375.1. Classification (NCBI taxonomy): domain Eukaryota; kingdom Metazoa; phylum Chordata; class Aves; order Piciformes; family Indicatoridae; genus Indicator; species Indicator indicator. The sequence goes on from NC_072044.1 coordinate 3,874,581, forward strand.
ACCATTCTGTGAATCTGATTCTCTGGTGTCTACACTGTTCAAAAGCTTGCTGGTGTGCAGAGTAAGTTAAGAGTTAATAAAATGGGAATGCAAAGAGCTCTTCTCCACTGAGTTTTGCTGGTGGGAAGGGAGGGATGATTCAATCTTGGTCTTCTCTGAATTCACAAAAGCAGCTTTGGGGCTACACTGCAGAAAGTGAAGAGCTGCAGGCAGGTGCAGAGAGCTGAAATAAACCAGGATTTCTTGGGTGCTATGGTCTTTAAATTGCCTTCCTCGAGTTTATCTGCCCCAGGCAGCTCTCCTGATCCACACCACTGGGGCAGGCTGCTGTAGCTTTGTCTCCTTGTTGTAGTCAAGCTGCAGCTGTTGAGTTTCTCCCTCACAAGCTGGTGTAGGATAAAAAAAAAAAACTGAGCAGCTTTTCTGTGCTGAACTTTCTCCAGGTCTCTACAGAGCCATGAGAGGCTTGTCCACCTCCATGGCTCTGTGATAGATTATGGCTATGGAGGAGGCTCCAGCATTGCTGTCCTGCTGATCATGGAACGCTTGCACAGAGACCTCTATACAGGCCTGAAGGTAAATGCAATCTGGCTGCTTGTGGACCTGGGGTGGTTCAGCCTGGAGAAGAGGGTGAGGGCAGACCTCATTGTTCTCTGAATCCCTAAAAAGAGGTTGGAGCCAGGTGGGGTTGATCTCTTCTCCCTGGTATCAGGTGATAGGAGTGAGGAAATGGCCTCAAGTTGCACCAGGGGAGGTTTAGGTTGGAGATCAGGAACAATTTCATTGCTGAAGGAGTGGTCAGGGATTGGGACAGGCTGCCCAGAGAGTGGTGGAGTCCCCATCCCTGGAGATGTTCAAGAAACCTGTGGCCATGGCATTTGGGGACATAGTTTAGTGGCCATGGAGGTGTTGGGTTGATGGTTGGACCTGATCTGAGAACTCTTCCACACAAACATTTTTGTGTGCTTACATTTAAAAGAATCTACACCCTAAGTATCTGTAAATCTGTAAAACAAAGCTAGAACTGCTCAGTTTGCAGTGATATTTTTTTTTTTTTTGGTAAGTAAGAGGAAACAAAAAGTGACTTGCCCTGGAGGAATGAAACCTGTGTGTGTTTGTTCTGCAGGCTGGGCTAGAACTGAAGACACGACTGCAGATTGCCCTGGATGTGGTGGAAGGGATTCGTTACCTTCACAGTCAGGGACTTGTGCACAGGGATATCAAACTTAAAAATGTCTTGGTAAGGACAATTTTTTTTTTTTTTTGTCTGCCTATTCCTGAAGCCTTACAAGGCCCTTTTAGTAGGAGAGAGAAGCATAATATAATAGAGACCTTCCAGGGGCTGAAGGGGGCTACAGGAGAGCTAGGGAGGGGCTTTTGACAAGGGCTGGGAGTGATAGGATGAGAGGGAAAGGATTGAAGCTTGGTGAGGGCAGATTGAGACTGAAGGTGAGGAAGAAATTCTTGACAATGAGGGTGGGGAGACACTGGAACAGGTTGCTCAGGGAGGTTGTGGATGCTCCCTCCCTGGAGGTGCTCAAGGCCAGGCTGCATGAGGCCTTGAGCAACCTGGGCTGGTGGGAGGTGTCCCTGCCCATGGCAGGGGGTTGGAGCTGGATGAGATTTAAGGTCCCTTCCAACCCAACCCATTCTGTGACTGAAGTGAAGCAATAGCTTTCTTCACACAGGATCTGTTAACCTGTCCTATTTTTAGCCACAATCAGCCTGGCAGTGAGGTTTCCCTAACTCATTTTTGGGCAGAAAGCCTTGGGGAAAGGCAGCAGTAGAGTGACTTCTCTCGAAGGCAGAGTGCTTCAAGTAGGGTTTCCAGTTCCTGCTTCGGCTAAATCCCAGCCACACCCTGCCTGTAGAAGACAAGTGAAGGCTTGTCTTGGCACTGAGCTAACTAGGTGAGTGCCCAAGAGCAGCCAAGTAATCCTTGAAGCTCAAGAACAACTGCTCAAGCCTTCAGGTGGAAGCCTAGCTCAAAATCTTCAACATAGGAAGGACATGGACCTGATGGAGCAGGTCCAGAGGAGGACCCTGAGGTTCATCAGGGGGCTGGAGCACCTCTGCTATGAGGACAGGCTGAGAGCTGGGGGTGTTCAGCCTGGGGAAGAGAAGGCTCCAGGGAGACCTTAGAGCTGCCTTCCAGTAGCTGAAGAGAAGGCTGCAGAGGGACTGTTTGCAAAGGCCTGCAGGACCAGGGGCAGTGGTTTGAAATGAGAGCAGAGCAGACTTAGACTGGATGTGAGGAACAAGTTCTGCACCATGAGGGTGGTAGAACCCTGGGACAGGTTGTCAGGGATGTAGTTGAGGCCCCATCCCTGGAGATATTGAGTGTCAGGCTTGAGAAGGCTCAGGCAGCCTGCTGTAGTGGAGGATGTCCCTGCTGACTGCAGGGGCCTTGGACTGGATGAGCTTTGGAGGTCCCTTCCAGCCCAAACCTAAGATTCTCTGTTAAAAAGCAATACTGGGCCTGAGAAGTGTGGTTGTCAGCTGCCTGTGTGTGACTTCTTCTCCAGCTTGACAAAAAGAATCGAGCCAAAATCACTGACTTGGGGTTCTGCAAACCAGAAGCTATGATGTCTGGCAGCATCGTGGGCACGCCCATTCACATGGCTCCTGAGCTCTTCACAGGTAGGCTCCTGAGCTCTTCACAGGTAGGCTCCTGAGCTCTTCACAGGTAGGCTCCTGAGCTCTTCACAGGTAGGCTCCTGAGCTCAATCCACTACTTTCCTCCTCTGCCTTCAATTCTGGAAGCCATTACTTTCAATTAGTACCTCGGCTTTGATCTTTGAGGGGAGGGAAAAAGAAAAGGAAAGTAACCTTCACCCAAACCATGAACCTCAGCTTGGGAACTGGTGGTACAGGTGGGGAGCAAATCCTCTGAGAACTGGAAGCTCTTCACTTTTATCCCTCCACCTTTTGGCAGTGAACTCTAGTCTGGCTCCCCACAAGCCCTTGCCCTTCTGGCAGTGAAGTTGTGGTTGGAATTCAAGGAACTGGAACCCAGATTTAAGTTCTCAGACTGCTGAGTTTCCAGGGGTGAGGAGGATGTTTGCCCTGCTGATCTGCTGTGGGTTTTCTGTTTTTTTTTTTTTTTTTTTTTTTTTTTTTTTTTTTGTCCCAGGGAAGTATGATAACTCAGTGGATGTCTATGCATTTGGCATTCTGTTCTGGTACATCTGTTCAGGCCACGTGAAGCTACCAGAGGCCTTTGAGAGATGTGCAAGCAAAGATCACCTTTGGAACAATGTCAGAAGAGGTATGAATGGTTTATTTGAACTCTGGTTGATATTTCATAGCATCACAGAATTGTCAGGGATGGAGGGGTACTCAAGGAGCATCCAGTTCTAACTCCCTTGCCATGGGCAGGGACACCTCACACCAGATCAGATTGCTCACAGCCACATCCAGCCTGGCCTTAAAAATCTGCCAGGGATGAGGCTTCCACCATTCTCCTGGGCAACCTGTGCCAGAGTCTCACCATCCTCATGGGGAAGAATTTCTTCCTAACATCAAATCTGATTCTCCCCATTACTAGTTTTACTCCATTCCCCCCAGTCCTATCACTCCCTGACATGCTAAGAAGTCCCTCCCCAGCTTTCTTGTAGCCCCCTTCAGATACTGGAAGGTCCCAAGATGGTCTCCTGGGAGCCTTCTCCTCTTATGCTTGAGTGAAGCTTGAGGAGATGAGGGAATCTACTTTTTTGAGGCCTTGAGCATCTGAGTCTAGTTGAGAGGTGTCCCTACCCTTAGTGGGGGGTTGGAGTAGATGACCTCTGAGGTCCTTTCCAACCTAAGCCATTCTATGATGATATTATTTTTATCCTCTTGGAACTGAAAGGGAAAACCACCACTTGTCCAGGCTGTCAGTGAAGCAAAAGAGTAAAACTGAGTTAGTTAAACTTGGACTTATTCTCCTGAAAGCCTAAAATCAGCAGGGGTGAAAAAAAGGCTTTCAGTTAGCCCCCATTTTGCCCTGGTATCATAGGAGCTCTACTACCACATGGCTTAAAGCATGCCAAGCAGCACAACACTTCTGATGTAAAGCAGACCTCAAAAGCAGCCAGGAATGATCCCCTAAAGAATGTTGAATCCCTTGGGATTCCTGGAGGCTGTGTGTGGTGATCTCCACAGTCAACCACTTCATGTGCAGCGAGCAGGCTGAGGGAGCTGCTGTTGAGTCAAGCACATGGTGCTGGTTGCTCACCAAAACAGAGCCCTACTTCTGTGCCCATGGAGGCTTAGTGTGGGAGGAGGTTTGGTGGTGCTTCAATCCCTTGTGCTGTGCCATGGTATCAGAATGCTTTGCTGCTTTGTGGCCTCAGCTCCTGGCCATATGATCTCTCCCTTCCTCATGTGAAAAAGATTAGCTCAGCTGAGTGAGTCTTGTAGCTGCTCCAAAGGCTGCACTGGCTGCTTGCTCTCGTGTTGAGCTTGCTCCCAGAGGCACTGTCAGGCCTGTGGGCTGGGGGTAATTTTGTTTGCTTTCAGGGGGCAGGGTTTTCATTTAGCTCCCAGGTAGTTGTAAAGGGAAGGCTGCAGTGAAAGGAAAGCTGTTGGCTGTCCTGTCCTGAGCAGCTTCAGCTCAGCAAATGGCTCCTCAGGGATGTCTCCCAAGGATGTCTCAGCAGCAGTGCTCAAATCTCAGCCTTTAGCAAGAGTGAGAGACCCCAGACAGGCCACTTCAGCCTGCACCGGAGCAGGGGGCATCAGCTGAGGCTTCTCCCGGGTGGTAACCAGGTCCCTCCCCTCTTTGCAGGGGTGCGCCCGGAGCGTCTCCCGGTGTTCGACGAGGAATGCTGGCAGCTAATGGAAGCCTGCTGGGATGGGGACTCCTCCCAGCGCCCTCTCCTGGGGATTGTTCAGCCTATGCTGCAGGGGATCATGGACAGGCTCTGCAAGTCGAGCTCTGAGCACCCCAATAAAGGGTTGGATGACTCGACCTGAAAAAGGAAGCACAGAAGATTTATTTTCCTTTTTTTTTTTTTTTAATGGTGGGAGAATCCTGAACCCCTAACCTCTGCAGCTGGCTTCTTCAGGTGTGAGCTCCTTGTGGCTAACACGAGTGGGACAGGTAACAGCAAGCAGAAGATTGCTCATAGAGGTGAGACCTTGGGGGGGAATGTTCCATCTTGAACAGCAAGCCAGAGAAATCTCCCCTGGACCACCCCCTTGATGCTCATGACCCTGCTGCAGCTTTTCTCATGGAGTTGTGCAAATGAGGTAGAAAATCCACACCCTTGAACTAAAAGGGGGGGAGGAGGGTTTGCCAAGCCCACACAAAGCAAAAGCATCTTGTCAGGTGTTCCAGGCAGTGCCTGTGTTGCCAGGAACTGATCCTGATGCTCTTGACTCAGTCAAGTCCAAACTCTTCCTATTAACTGTTGGTCCTAAGTGGCCTTTGGTCCACCCCCAACTATCCCAATCACTTCTAAGATTGGCACAGCATGGTTGGAGAGGAAAGAGGAGAGCAGAGGCTCAAGGCTAGTAGAAGTGGTGAGGAAGCTAAAAAGCAGCTCTCTTAGCTTCTTGCAACACTCCAGATGTTTACATTGACAGGAGCAAAGCTTCCATGTTTTACCTGAGGGGGTTCACTGCAGTGCAAACACCCCAAGTTTATAAGCTAATGCCTTTTCTTATGTACCCTTCACCTCCTGGTTTCTCTAAACAAGCTCTTTTTTGTGTGTGTGGGTTTTTTTTTTTTGTTTGTTTGTTGGTTTTCCTGGTAGTTTTGCTTCATAATAGTTCTTGGAATGGCTGAACAAACCTACCCTTTGCTTGACAGTCTTCTGGTGAAACTGGAAGACTGCTCAGAAGTCACACATTGGAGTAGCAAACAGTGATTGCAACTAATGACTGGCCCTAGGGAAAATGCCAATTCATTTTAATTCAGTTTATTTTGGTTTTGGGGGGATTGAGTTAACTGGCAAAAGAATGAGAGTTTTAAATTGTGCTAACTAGGAGAGACAGATTGGAAGGGGTTTTTTTAAACAAGGTTTCCTTTTTTTGGCTTGTTTTAAAGTCACCTGCTTGGGGAGAGCATACTGGAGAGGGAAACAGGTCAGTCACTGTCCTTCAGCAGCTGTGTGGTGTGGCTGTGGCCTTTCCTCTGATCATTGAACTCTTGAGAGCTCTTCATTTGGCTGTACTGAAAAGAAAACATGGAGAGAAGAGGGGGTGGGGAGGGAGGGAGAAGAATCCTGGGGCTGGGGTGATCCTGCTGCTCTTTCCCAGAGGGCTGTTTCTCCAAATGTTCTCCTTGCCTTGTGCATTTCTGGGGCAAGGTTGGTCAATCTGAACATCTTTAGAGGGTGCAGGCTGAACGAGAAAACGCACCACAGGAGGAAATACTGAGCTGGCAACTTCTCCCTGGGTTGTACTTTTCCCTTCCTGGCTGAAGAGGATGGGCACAAAGTGGCTTTGTTTGCCAGAGAGGTTTCCCAGTAAGGCCAGCAGGCTGCATCCAAAGCAGTCTGGGGCATGTGGAATTGCAGCACCTCATTGCTGGAATTTCTTGGCTATGAGAGAGCAAAATTCCTAATCCATAATCTGCCTGCTTGACAGCTGGGACAAAGGAAAGGGATGCATAACCCTGCAGTATTAGCTTAGTTTCAATCTTCCTTCCTTTGTGCAATAAACAGGATTAATGTGCTTTTATATAAATCTATAGAGATATATTTAAAAAAAAAAGGACTTTTTTTTTTTTTTTACTTACCTGCAGGCATTTCTCTGGTCTGGGATGGCATTAAGTGTGGTTCTGCACAGCCCTCACCTCCTGCTGCCAGCAGGAGCCACACATGCAGAACTTGGCCCCAAGAAGAATCCTTCAGCCTTTTGCTGCCTTGCTGATGCCACTAACAGTATTAACTCTGCTCTGCATGGTGGTTAGGAACCTCCTTCAACACCAGGAGAGGCAGGGGCAGGCTCTGCTAGCTTTGTGTAAATAATCAAGGTATGGCTAAAACTTCCATCTCTCTAAATGCAGTTCCAGAACTGCTCTCCTTGGGTAGCCATCTCCAGATATTTCTCTGCTGCCTTTTTATTGCTGTTTTGTAGCTCTTTGTCTTGTTTCCATTGAGTGTGGGGATTTTGTTTTGTGTTTTTTTTGCATGTGCAGCTTTCCCCAAGCTCAGTACAACCACTTCTCTGCATTTAATACTTTGTTTTCTGTTGGGATCAAGCCTGCCTGGCCTGAACTCCTCCTGAGAGCTTTCACACCCCCTGTTTATCTTTCAAACCAGTGTTCTCTCCCCTGTTAGAGCCAGGAAAACAAAGTGAGTAATTACTGGATTTAGAAGATTCCACAGGCTGTAAAATGAAAGTTGTAGCAAACTCAAAACACCTGAGCCTGGAGCAGTGAGACTGCGCTGAGCAGGAACTCTCCTCTCCATCTCTCCTCCCTTTCTTGCCCTCTGTCTCCTGATGATGTCTGTTACAGGATCTTTCTAATATTACATTGTAAAGAGGGGACTTGAGGCTTGTGCATTGTGCCATGTACCACCTCCAGCCAGGCACTGGACAGACTTCTGTGCCATGTGGACACTTTTCCAGTGGTGTGATTGCTGTCAATTAAACCTAGCTCAATCCCAGAGGCTGAGGCTTGTCTGCAGGGAGGAGTAAACCTCCTTTCTCCCTTCCTATAAACCTAAAGTGGGGCTGAGGCCTGAAATGGCTTTGGAAAAGCAGCTGTGGTTGCCAGGGTTACTGGTAGGAAGGTTATGTGGTGCTGTGGCTCTGCCAGAAGAGTTGGGAGGTCATTGCTTGAGCTGTGCAGAGCCCGAGAGCTGTTGGGAGCTCTCTCTACGCTTAACTCCCTGGCCCAGTTTTAAGCATTTTGTGCACACTACAGTTAGGGGAATGAACTTGGAGCACATGGGGTGAAGAATGAATGGAGTGGAGGCTTCTGGCTGCTGCCAGAGCAGGAGTCTGCAGGGCACTTACTGGTGGTCTTGAAGCATCTGATACTTTAATTTAGAGGATTATTACCCTACACTAAATGCCATGACGTGGGACTGAGACGCAGGAACGGTGCTGAGCTGGGAGAGGGCAGCTTGGGCTCTCCCCATCCCTGCTGCAGTGTTTGGGGATGGAGCAGCCCTCACCTTCCCCTGGCCCTGCTCATTTTAGCTCAAATAAAGTTACAAAAGTAACTCTCTTATGTTTTCCTGAAGCAGAACTGCCCTTTATCTGCTTCCACCTCCCTCGGGGCTTAAAAATAAACCAGCACTAAACATGTTTGTGGGGTTTTTTTGTTTTGTTTTTTTTTTTCGCAGCGGCTTGGCCGTGGGGTGGGTGGGAGGGAGCCAGGCTCGGTTTGTGCTGTAGCCTCCCAGGGAAGTGTAACGAACTTCCCGAGAGCGTAGAGAAAGTGCAATAAGCGGAACGACCGAGCTCAACTGTTGGATTTTACTGTTAGTATTGTTGTAATTGTTATTTTCTTTTCGTATCAGGCCCGCGCGGTACTAACCCCCTCCCCGCACTCCCTGTGTTGTAAGAGACGCGACTGTGAGTTCAGCCTTCGCCTACCGGGCGCTGCACAATAAAGCTGCTGTCAACGGCCGCTCCCCGCTGCTCTCGGTGTATTGTGTTTTTTTTTTTTTTTTTTTTTTTTGCTGACGGTTCTTCCGCCCTCCCCCGCCGCGCCCCGGAACCGCGGGAGAGCGGCTGCGCGGTGTGAGCGGAGCCTTTCGCTCCCCGGAACCTTTGACGAGCGGCCCTGGGGCCCGCCCGGAACCGTCCGCAGGCAGGCGCCGGGCTGCCCGCAGCGCTGCCTGATCCGCGGCGTGCTGCGAGCGTCGCCACCGCACCGGGAATGGACGGTGCTGGCTTCGGCGGCCGTGGGTCGGGACGAAACGAGCTGTGAGGTGCCGGTGGGCCACGGGGCGAGAAGAAGAGGGGAGCGCAAATTCGTCAGGCGAACGGAGGGGCAGCACAACGCAGGCCCCCGGCGGGGTCCTTCGGCGACGGGGACGGAGGGAGCGGGACGGCAGCCGCGATGAACCTGGAGCTGCTCGGTGGGTGCGGGGTGCGGGGACCGAGCCGGAGACAGGGGGAGGCGGCAGGGCCGAGCCGGGGACTGTGTGTAGGCGGGTCCGGAGCCGCCGCCCTGCCGGCGGAGAGCTGCGCGGCGCGGTCAGCCAGAGCGGGCCGCGGGGGCGGCGGGCGCGCCTGACTTAAGCGGTGTCTTTGCGTTTCGTTGCAGAGTCCTTCGGCCAGAACTACCCCGAGGTAACGGTTCTCCCCGCCCCGCGGGGCTGCCTCCGGCCCGCCGGCTGCTGCGAGCGACAGGGCGGCCAGGCGGGGCGGTGGCGGCGGGCTGACCGCCCCTTCCTCCGGTGCCCTTTCCCCGCAGGAGGCCGATGGCACACTGGACTGCATCAGCATGGCCCTGACCTGCACCTTCAACCGGTGGGGCACGCTGCTCGCCGTGGGCTGCAACGATGGGCGCATCGTCATCTGGGACTTCCTGACCAGGGGCATCGCCAAAATCATAAGTGCTCACATCCACCCCGTCTGCTCGCTCTGGTGAGAAGAGGCTTGGTTCCTCCCGGAACAGCTGAATTCAGGGCTTAGGTGTAGTTAAGCTCATCTCCTGAGAACTAGGTATGAAAGTGAGGGTGGTGACAGCCTGGCCCAGGTTGCCCTGAGAGGTGGGAGCTAGCCCATCCCTGGAGCCATCCCAGGTCAGGTTGTTTGGGGCTCTGAGCAACCTGCTCCAGTCACAGCTGTCTCTGCTGACTGCAGGGGGGTTGGAGTGGATGAGCTTTGAAGGTCCCTTCCCACCCAAACCTGTCTGAGCCTATGTCAGCTGTGTTAATTTCTGTCAGCTTCCCATGCCCATGTTTGCTGAGCTTCAGATGTGCTGACACCGAACAGCTTGGGGTCCTGGGTGTGTTGGTTGCTGAAATGCTCCCCAGCTGCAGGACACTCAGCCTCATTGCAGGGCAGGTTCCTTGAAGAGTGCTGGGAAATGCATTTGCCCTGTTGAGTTATTGGAGGTTAGATTCTTTTTCACGCTGATGACTTTCCCTCTGAGGTTGATAATTTGATATCTCCAAACTGGGGGGAGAGGGGATGGAGAGGGTGTTTTCTGCTTTTAAAGAGTGACTCTGACTCAGGCTGCTTCTCTCTGCTGCAGCTGGAGTCGAGATGGCCACAAACTGGTGAGTGCTTCGACTGATAACATCGTGTCACAGTGGGATGTCCTCTCTGGAGATTGTGACCAGAGGTTTCGGTTTCCATCACCTATCTTGAAAGTTCAGTACCACCCTCGAGACCAGTAAGTGCTGGGAAGGAAGAGTTAAATCCTGGTTTTGCTCAAACTGCCCCCAGTTTGCTCAAACCAGTCTCTTTTTGTTCAAACTAATGATTAGTAAATTGCTTTCGCTGCGCTTTGGAAAGTGATTTTTTTAGGGCTGTGTTTGTCTTGGGTACCCTGCCTGGGTTTGTTGTGATTCCTTTTATTATGAAAAGAGCAGCCCAGCAGGAGGGTAAACAAGGGAAGAATGTTTGGAAACTTGGGTACAATCCTCTGGTTGAGTTTACAAATTGCTGCATAAACTTGGAGAAGCTCCTGGGGAAAGAAGAGGGAGCTGGGGTTCAGCCTGGAGAGATGAAGGCTTTGGGGGGACCTTAGAGCTGTCTTGTAGTATATGAAGGGATCCTATAGGAAGGCTGCAGGGGGACTTCTCATCAAGGTGTCTAGAGACTGGACAAGGGGGAATGGTTTGAAGCTGAGGCAGAGCAGGGTTAGACTGGAGATGAGGAAGTTCTTCAGTAGGAGAGTGGTGAGACTCTGGCACAGGCTGCACAGGGAAGCTGTGGCTGCCTCCTCGCTGGGAATGTTGAAGGCCAGGTTGGATGAGACCTTGAGCAGCTGAGTCTAGCTGAGAGGTGTCCCTGCCCATGATGGGGAGGTTGGAGCAGATGATCTCTGAGGTCCCTTCCTGTGATTCTGTGCATCACAGCCACCAACTCAATGCTCTTTTGTGATTAAACCGCCAAGGAGGAAATACAGCAAACAAAACCACAGAGATGTTCTCTTATTTCTTGATGTAAAATGAGATTTTCTTTTTTTTTCTTTTGTTCACCTGCTTGTAAAAGCAGAAATTCTTTTTTCTGGAAGAATCTCTGTTCTCTTTCTGCTCTGCAGGAACAGAGTCTTGGTGTGCCCCATGAAGTCTGCGCCGGTGATGCTGACGCTGTCGGACTCCAAGCACGTTGTGCTGCCTGTGGATGATGATTCTGATCTCAATGTTGTGGCCTCCTTTGACAGGAGAGGGGAATACATTTACACAGGCAATGCCAAGGGGAAGGTGAGGCTTCAGCAGGCAGCACTGGGTGCAGTGTCACAGAATGGTAAAGGTTGGAAGGGACCTCCAGGGATCACCTAGTCCAATCCCGCTGCTAAAGCAACATCATCCAGGGCAGGTCACACAGGGACACATCCAGGTGGGTCTTGAAAGCCTCCAGAGAAGGAGACTCCACAAGCTCTCTGGGCAGCCTCCTCCAGGGCTCTGCCACCCTCACAGTGAAAAAGTTTTTCCTTCTGTGGATGTGGAAGGAGACCTGCAGGAAGCCTGGGGAGGGGCTGTTTAGAAGGGCTTGGAGTGATAGGTTGAGGGGCGATGGTTTGAAACTGGAGCAGGGCAGGTTTAGGTTGGACATCAGGAGCAAGTTTTGTACAATGAGGGTGGTGAAATGCTGGAACAAGGTGTCCAGGGATGTGGTTGAGGCCCTATCCCTGGAGACAGTCAAGATCAGACTCAATGTGGCCCTGGGCAGCCTGCTGTAGCTGGAGGTATCCCCGGTGACTGCAGGGGGGTTGGACAAGATGAGCTTTGAGGGTCCCTTCCAACCCAGTGCAATCTGTGAATCTGTAATGCCCTGCTTCCAGACAGGTTTCCTCTTTGTGTTGCTGTGGGCTGTGACCCTCTTGAACTGTAAATCAACCCTGTTTGTATCACAGAACTGCAGCACAGCCCCAGCTGCAGAATCCCAACGACTCCTGCCTAGCTCCTGAGGCTTCTGTGGGCAGGCTTAGGAGCTGATAGGAAAGGAACCACAAGGGAACTGAGTTACAGTGAAGACACTGACTGCTTTCTGTCTCCTTAATCTTCAGATCTTGGTCTTAAAAACAGAAACTCAGGATCTTGTTGCTTCCTTCAGAGTGACAACTGGCACCAGCAACACCACAGCCATCAAATCCATCGAGTTTGCTCGGAAGGGAAGGTGAGTCCCCTCGCTTGCAAAGAGGAACTGCAAGCTCTGGGGTAGATTGGCAGAGCATACAAGGTCTTAAACCCTCCCTAGTTCTTTCCATGGACTGTGTTTTGATTCTCTCCTTGATCTCTGTGTCCCTCCTCCCTGCAGCTGCTTTTTGATCAACACAGCAGACAGGATCATCAGGGTGTACGATGGCAGGGAGATCCTCACCTGCGGCCGGGATGGGGAGCCTGAGCCCATGCAGAAGCTGCAGGATTTAGTGAACAGGTAAGAGGAGCTGGGCAAGGGGAGGTTTGTGTGCTCAGCACCCATGGCAGCTGCTGGATGAAGGGTAGTTGAGTGTCTGACTCAGTGTAACAGACAGGGGGTTTCATTTCCTGGAACCAAAGAATGGGTTGGGTTGGAAAGGAGCTTAAAGATCATCCAGTTCCAACCCCCTTGCCATAGGAAGAGACACCTTCCATGAATTCAGCTTGTTCAAGGTCCCACCCAGCCTGGCATTCAACACTTCCAGGCTTGGAGCCTCCAGAACTTCTCTTGCCAACCTGTTTCATTGCCTCACCACCTTCCAGACAAGAATTTCTTCTTAATCTCAATCCAGCTCCTTTCAGTTTGAAGCTGTCACTTCTTGTCCTCTCATTCCATGCTTTTGTAACAAGTCCCTCCCCAGCTCTCCTGCAGCCCACTTCAAACCCTGGAAGGCTGCTCTGAAGTCTCTCTGGAGCCTTCTCTAGGCTGAACAGCTCCAACTCTCCCAGCCTGTCTTCATAGCAGAGGTTCTTCATCCCTCTCATCATCTCTGTGGGCTTCTGGCCCCACTCCAACAGGTCGCTGTCTGTGCTGAGGACTCCAGAGCTGCCCCAGCACTGCAGGGGGGGTCTCAGCAGAGCAGAGCAAAGGGGCAGAATCCCCTCCCTCCCCCTGCTGCCCATGCTGCTGGGGATCAGCCCAGGACAGGGCTGGCCCTGGGCTGGCAATGCCTGTTGTTGGCTCATGTTGAGTTTCTCAGCACCTCCAAATCCTTCTCCTCTCAAACCTATCTGTCCCAATTTGATTTGAGATGTAAATGTGGATCGTTGCCTGTATGACCTCAATGTGAAGAACAAGCCCTCTCCACACTCCTCCACCCTCCCTGCTGTGCTGGTCTTGACCTGTGTGATGCTCTCTTGGCACTCAGGACACCCTGGAAGAAGTGCTGCTTCTCTGGGGACGGTGAATACATCGTGGCAGGCTCAGCCCGCCAGCATGCCCTCTACATCTGGGAGAAGAGCATTGGAAATCTGGTGAAAATCCTCCATGGGACCAGAGGAGAGCTGCTCTTGGATGTTGCAGTAAGGAAACCATCTGCTCTTACTGTGTTTTTTTTGTTGGTAGTTTGCAAGCCAACCTTTCTCCATCCCCTTGAGCAGTCTGAGCTCTTCCTCTTTTCTCTCCCAACCATCTAGTGGCATCCTGTCCGCCCCATCATAGCTTCAATTTCCAGTGGTGTGGTGTCCATATGGGCTCAGAACCAAGTGGTGAGTGTCTCACGTTGCTCAGAAGCAAGTGGTGAGGGTTTGTTTCACATTGCCTCCTTCTGGATCCTCCTCCAGTGCTCTCCATCCCAGCAGACTCCCCAGCTGCATGTTGAGACCCTTCAATAAATCTCCATCCAAGCTTTTGGTTTTTTGTTTTGGCTTCACCTGCCCTGACCTGAACGTGAGGAAGGGACTCAGCACTCCAGCTGCTCAACAGATTGAGCTTTAAACATCATCCCAGGGACATGATTCCTGTGGGAATGGGTGACCTTCTGAATCAGGTGACCTTCTGAGTGCTGATCTTTTTGAAGTCCAGCAAATCTGGAGTGTGTGAGCCAAGAGTGAAGTGGTTACATGTGAACATACAGCTCTGCTGTCTGCCATTCACTGCAATATTGAAGGAATATTTCAATGCTGGAGCTAAGTTATGCAGTTCCTGATTTACCACATGGCCAATCCATCAGTTTCCTCTCTAATTCCCTTTCCCTTTCCCATTGGGATGGGAGAGTGGTTAATGGAGAGTTGTCTGTCACTTGATTAGTGGCTGGCCCAGCCCTCAACCTTTGCCAACCAGCCTTGATTTTTTTTTTTTTTAATGTCTATTTTATGCTCTTGGGGGATTTTGATGCAGAATGAGACTGTAGCTGCAAGAGTTCTCTCTGTGGTGCCTGTTCTCCTGTGTAAGGGGAAAAAAATCCTTTTGAATTTGTGGTTCAGGAAAACTGGAGTGCCTTTGCACCTGACTTCAAAGAGCTGGATGAAAATGTGGAATATGAAGAGAGAGAATCAGAGTTTGACATTGAAGATGAAGATAAGAGTGAACCAGAGCAGACAGGTACTGTGTGAGCTGTGTTTCTGGGTTGCAGACAGTTTGTAGTCTGACTGCAGGACTCTGGTAAAAACTAAAACATTACAGGGCTGGGAAATGACAGGAGGGGAGTGAAGAAGCTGGATTTAGATCAGACCTTAGCAGGAAATTCTCCCCCATGAAGGTGGTGAGGCACTGGAACAGGCTGCCCAGAGAAGTTGTGGAGGTTCCAAGGCTGGAAGCCAGCTTGGATGGGGCCTTGAGCAAGCTGCTCTGGTAAGAGGTGTCCCTGCCTGTGGCAGGGGGGCTGGGGCTGGATGACCTTTAAGGTCCCTTCCAACCCAAACCAGTCTGTGAAACCGAGGAGCATGAGCTGACACAATCAGTATGATTCCTGCCAGTCAGCATGCAACCAGCACTGGAACCTGCATGCAGGCTGCTGCTGTCTTCATTGTCCCCCTGTCTGCTGGGACAAAAGGCACTTCCAGCTCCTTTGTTGGTGAAGCCACACTGGGAGGAGCCCTTGAGCAAGCTCCTCTGGTTCAGCCTGCCCTGAGCAAGAGAGAGACAAAAGAGCAGAGAATCCTGGAATGGCTCAGCTTGGAAGGGACCTGAGAGACTCCTCCAAGCTCCCCACCATGCCCAGGGACACCTCTCAGCCAGACTCAGCTGCTCAAGGCCTCATCCAACCTGGCCTTCAGCACCCCCAGGCAGGAGGCACCTCCCTGGGCAGCCTGTGCCAGAGTCTCACCACCCTCCTGCTGAAGAACTTCTTCCTCAGCTCCAGTCTAGCCCTGCTCTGCCTCAGCTTCAAACCATTCCCCTTGGCCTGTCTCTAGACACCCTCAGGAAAAGTCCCTCTGCAGCCTTCCTGTTAGGATGCTTTCAGGTGCTGGGATGCAGCTCAGGGATCCTATGAGATGATGCTCAGGGATCTGGAGTTATTCTGTGACTCTGAATCTTTCCTCTGTCTCTCTTCTCTTCCTCTCCCTGTTCTAGCCTTATTTTTGGCAATGTCTCCCCTCTCCAACACATCCTTAGGCAGAAAGCAGGAGGAAACAGCCACAGCTTGCTGCAGCTGCAGCACCACTGGCTCTGAATCAGTAGCAGGCAGCCTGGCCACTTGGTGGTGCCAAAAAATGATGGAATAAAAGCTATGGATAAACAGGGAAAGAAAGGAAGCTGCTTCCCAACATAGCACAGAGCTCTTCTCATTACCAGGGGTAGATTAATGGTTGTTGAGCAGTTTCTAATGGTCAAATGCATTGTTGGCTCCTGGGGATGAAGCATTAAAGTATCTTTCATTAGCTTTAGAACTAATGGAATGAAAAGCAACAAAACATTGAGAAGGTTTAAAGTTCTTTTAGCTTGCTGGGATCTGTATTAGGTTATCCTGAGAAGTTATTGGAGGCTTCAAGCCTGGAAGTGTTCAGAGCCAGGTTGGATGGGGCCTTGAGCAACCTGATCTAGTAGGAGATGTCCCTGCCCATGGCAGGGGGGTTGGAACTGGATGATCTTTGAAGTCCCTTCCAACCCAACCCTTTCTGTGATTTAGAACATAGCAAACTGAAATAAAACCCTGATGGATCTAAGAGGAAATACTTCCACTTTGGTTTCTGCTTTAGTTCTCACTCTGCATGCTGAGATGTTGAAGCACAGCCAGGCTGATTCTTTCTAGGCAGTTTGGTCTTTTCCTTACTGTGTTGTTTTGTGGTTTGTTTTTGGTTTTTGTTTGCCCTGGTTCTCAGGTGCTGATGCTGCAGAAGATGAAGAAGTGGATGTAACAAGTGTGGATCCCATAGCTGCCTTCTGTAGCAGGTGAAAGAATCTTTTGGGTTTGAAGCATGAGCAGCAGATGCCTCACTGCCATCCCCTGGATCATCTCCTTTTTCACTCAAAACAATTCTTCCCTCACAGTGATGAAGAACTGGAGGACTCCAAAGCTCTGCTTTACTTACCCATTGCTCCTGAAGTGGAAGATCCAGAAGAAAACCCTTATGGACCTCCACCAGATGCAGTTCAGAGCTCTTTGGCTGATGAAGGAATAGGTTCTGAGAAGAAGAGGCAGTCCTCCTCTGATGGACCTCAGGCACCAAAGAAGAAGCCCAAAACCACCAATGTTGAACTCCAAGGAGTTCCTAATGATGGTAGGTGGAAACTGCTGTGGGTTTAGTGCCAGTTCTGCACCTGAGGTGGTTTTTAGCTTTGTCTGGAGACCAGAAGTTGAGAAGCTGACTCCTTAATTGCCCCTCCCTTTGAAGTCACTTCTTGGAACAGTTCATAACCACCAACTCTTCCAATCTGCTGGTGGTTTTCAAGCCAGGAATGAGTAAGAGCACCTGAAAACTGGTGCCCCAGCATAAGTAGGACATCACACTGCTGGAATGGGTCCAGGGGAAGCCACAAAGAAGATCAGAGGGCTGGAGTAGCTGTGGGGACAGTCAGAGAGATTTGGGATTGTTCTGCATGGAGGAGAGAAGGCTCCAGGGAGATCTTAGAGCAACCTTCCAGTGCCTGAAGGGAGCTACAGGAGAGCTGGGGAGGGACTTTTGACAAGGACTGGGAGTGATAGGGTGAGAGGGAAGGGATTGAAGCTTGAGGAGGGGAGATTTAGGCTGGAGATTAGGAAGCAATTCTTTCCAGTGAGGGTGGGGAGGCGCTGGCACAGGTTGCCCAGGGAGGTTGTGGCTGCCCTCTCCCTGGAGGTGTTGAAGGCCAGGCTGGATGAGCAAGCTGGGCTGGTGGGAGGGGTCCCTGCCCATGGCAGGGGGTTGCAGTGGGTGCTCTTTGAGGTCCCTTCCACCCCAAGCCCTTCCCTGGGAGCCATCCTGTTGGGAGGAGCCCGGAGGATCATTTCCCGGTGGGTAACAACTTCCTGTCCCTCCACAGAGGTCCATCCGCTGCTGGGTGTGAAGGGAGATGGTAAATCCAAGAAGAAGCAAGCAGGCAGGCCTAAAGGATCAAAAGGTAAAGACAAAGATTCTCCATTTAAACCGAAACTCTACAAAGGGGACAGAGGTTCTTTACCTCTGGAAGGAGCAGCGAAGGGTAAAGTGCAGGCGGAGCTGGGACAGCCCTTGACAGGTAAGGAACCCAAGTGTCAGCCTCATTGCCTTGCTTGGTGGCCTTGCTTTTGTACAGGCTTCATGTAGCCCTGGCAGTTTGCCTTCCCAGCTGGCTTTTGCTCACTACATATTTTGCTGCTGGCAAGGAGAGGGAATTTTTTTATTTTTGAAGTCGAAATGCTTTCAATATTTGTAATAAAGCAATGATAGGGAAAAAAAATCATCCAGTTGCAACCCCCCTGCTGTGGGCAGGGACACCTCCACTAGCCCAGGTTGCTGAAGGTTCCATCCAACCTGGCCTTGACCACCTGCAGGGAGGGGTTCATGTTGTGGTAGTGTTGTTGTGATAGGTTCTGTCTCTCATTACAAGCTGCCTGTTGTTCTTCTCACAGTTGATTTAGGATCTAACAGATCTGTGCAGGCAGTGTTGGAGGTGTCTGTGTGAGTCATGTAAGGAAGCAGCAGCTTGGCCACCACAACAAAATGTCCCTTGGGCCTTTCCAAACTCACAGTGCCTTTTGGTCCATGAGTCACAGGTTGCATTGGGTTGGAAGGGATCCTCACAGCTCAGCTTGTCCAATCCCCCTGCACTCAACAGGGACATCTCCAGCTAGGTCAGGCTGCCCAGGGCCACATCAAATCTGGTCTTGAATGTCTCCATGGATGGGGCCTCAACCACCTCCCTGGGCAACCTGTTCCAGTGTCTCACTACCCTCATTGTGCAGAACTTCCTCCTGATGTCCAGCCTAAATCCCTGCTCCAGTTTCAAACCATTGCCCTCATCCTATCCCCACAGCCCCTTCTGAACAGTCCCTCCCCAGCCTCCCTGTAGGTCCCCTTCAGATACTGAAATGCAGCTCCAAGGTCTCCCTGGAGCCCTCTCCTCCAGGCTGAACAACCTCAATTCTTTCAGCCTGTCCCCATAGCAGAGGTTCTGCAGCCCTCTGCTCATCTTTGTGGCTCTCCTCTGCTGGAGCAGGTCCATCTCTCTCTTGTGTTGGGGGCCCTAGAGCTGGACACAGCACTGCAGCTGAGGTCTCCTTGCACTCAGGATTCCCATTGGGGGCAGGAAGTTTTGTTCTGGTGTTTGCTGGGATTCCACCACCAAATTCAGGCAGTCACCTGCCTGGCATCCTGAAGCCAGGCTGCCTTCTGTCTCTTGTGCATGAAGCTGTTCATTCTGCTAGCTCCTTGTGCTGTGGCTTTCTGAGGTTAACTACTCAGTCACCCAAGCAGCTGTTTCTCCTCTGCCAGCTGCTGCTCTGCCATGCCACAGTGTCTCTGCAAACTGCATGGCTGAGGCTTGGAGCCTGCTGCAAGCTGTGTCTGTGTCACTGCTGTGCAGTCCTGCACTGCATCTCTGATGTTCAGAGGTCCCAATCAGTGTAAAACTGAGAAGCCCAACCCAGTTTTGTAGCTTTGGAATGAAATCAGAGCCACAGAACATGAGGGGCTGGAAGGGACCTCTGGAGATCATCCAGTCCAACCCCCCCTGCCAGAGCAGGACCACCTAGAACAGGTCACCCAGGAGCACATCCAGGCAGGTTTGGAATCTCTGCAGAGAAGGAGACTCCCCAACCTCTCTGGGCAGCCTCCCCAGGGCTCTGCCATCCTCACAGGGAAAAAGTTTTCCCTTCTGTTCCTGTGGCACCTCCTCTGCTCCACCCCCAGTGCCCTTTGTGCTGTCCTTGGACACCCCTGAGCAGAGCCTGGCTCCATCCTCCTGGCACTGCCCTGCACATCTTTATCCCCAGCAATGAGGACACCCTCAGGCTGCTCTGCTCCAGGCTCCCTCAGCCTGTTCCTCACAGGGAGATCTTCCACTGCCTGCAGCAGCTCTGTGCCTCTGTGCTGCACTCTCTCAAGCAGTTCCCTGAGGTCCCTCTTGACCTGAGGGGCCCAGAACTGGACACAATGTTCCAGATGTGGCCTCAGCAGGGCAGGAGAACCTCTCTGACCTACTCACCACAGCCCTTCTAATCCACCCCAGGATGCCCTTGGCCTTCTTGGCCACCAGGCCACATTGCTGGCTCATGGGCATCTTGTTGGCCACCCCCAGAGCTGCTCTCCAACAGCTCAGCCCCCATCAGTCTGGTTGAACCCAAGCTTAGGTAGGATTTTTGGGTTTCCTGGTGTATTTTTGCTCTGGAGAGTTTGGGATTACACCAGGTAAGTGCCTGCAGCTCAGTGGAGCAACAGCTCAGAGTTCCTTAAGCCACAGCTCAGGTACAAGGGCAGCAACCCTGGGGACCTTCTGTTGTCCCAGGCAGTGTCCTGTTGGTGCTATCCTGTTCTGCAAAGTTTCTCTTGGGGGAATCTTGGTTCTTTTTTGTTTTCATTGAGGTTCTGGAGATGCTGCCCTGTTTAGTGGTCTCTGGTGACATCTGTTTGAGGCTGGTTACTTATTTTTCCCCTGTCTCTGGTCTCTTTAGCAGGTGGTGCAATCTCAGAACTGTTATGAAGACTCCCTTCTGTATCTTGCTGTCTTCTTTCCTTTATTGGCACCCTAACATGGGAAAATAGCTTAAATGCTCAGTCAGAGTGGACTGACTCAAGCAGCAGGCTGCTCGTGGCTTCAGGGAGTGACTTTTGTAAGAATGTGGAAGAGGAAACAGCTTCCCCTGCTCCTTCCCTGCCTCTTCAGTGGACAGTGTGCAAGCTGCTGACTCTCAGGTCATGCCATTTGCAAAAGAGACTTAAGCTGGACTGACTTGGTGTTGGGATGACTACTTCTAAAGTGAGCTGGTGCCCACCCCCCTGCCACTCCAGAGCTTGTCAGCCATTGGGGTTGTTTTTTTTTATCTCATTCCTGGATGGAAGCATGCCCCCCAGGGGTGCCAGTTTTATTCCTGACTGCTGTGTGTCCTGCAGACTCTCCCTTTTCTTTGCTGTTTGTTTTCATGCCACGGGGTTGTGACTCCACTCACTCCCCCTGTGGTGCCAGCTGGGGTGAGCCTCCCCAGCTCTTCTCTTAGCTCAGTGTGATGCCTTCTGTGCTGACAGGCTTGCTGAAGCCACCACTGCTGCTGCTCGTGTGCCAGGTTGGATTTCATCTCCAAGTGGATAGAGCTCTAATGGTTGAAGAATCAAGACACCCTCTGAAGGCTGCACAGAATGAATCTTCATCTGGTGAAGGTTTTAGATGTGAAGGGTGGCTGCTGGTGGCAGAAGGAGCAGGTGAAAGTAGCTCTGGAGGCAGTGCTCAGCTCAGACAAGTGCTTGCCTCTAGGCTGGGATGTGCAGAGCTCTGCTGGCACTTCCCTTCTGTCCCTGCAAGTGTTTTTATTTTGCCTCCTTCCTCTGAGGTGTCCTTATCAGGAAGAGTTGATTTCCTTTCTACCTTAGCTGGCAGTTAGAGTCAAGGCAGAACTACTAGCACTGAAACAGTTTTCCAGGGTTTGTGGTTTGCTTTTTTTTCCCACTTCTGGATCAAGAATGGAAGGAAGATGACTGCTAACAGCTCCTTCCCCTCAGCCTTTAACCTTTTGTTCCTGCTCCTTGTGTGGATAATGGGAAGAGACACAATCCAACACCTGCACTAAAGCAACCAGCTGTGGAAAGAAAGTTTTCATTCCTCATGCCCCTTGCTTTTGGAGACTTTCATGATTCCTATGCAATTCCTGCCAGGTTTTCCCCCCAGAGGTCGTTGTTGAGCTTATCACAGGTGTTTAG
This sequence comes from Indicator indicator, assembly GCF_027791375.1. Classification (NCBI taxonomy): domain Eukaryota; kingdom Metazoa; phylum Chordata; class Aves; order Piciformes; family Indicatoridae; genus Indicator; species Indicator indicator. Next base: position 3,895,877 of record NC_072044.1, read on the forward strand.
ATCTCCCAAGTATCCTGCAGAACCCCAGAAAGAGGAGGAGGAGTCAGTCAGAGCGTGCAGCAGTTACCTGAGGATGCCAGCATGGGACTGAGAGGAGCTGCTGGAAATCAGAAGGGCTTTGAACTGCTCTGTTCATTTCTGCTCTGGGGCTAGGGGCCTGCTCCATGGAGGGAATTCATTCCTCTGTGCCCAGGGTTGGTTTTCTTGCTTCCTTCTGCTTCTCACATCTTTGCTGGGGCACTGTTAGGTGAAACCTACCCTTGTGTGGTGTGGCTGAAGCCCAGAAGCTTTAAGAGCTGCACAGGCAATGCTTCCCTGGATCATTTTAAAGCAGCTGATTTGCCTTTCCTCTGCTCAATCTTCTCTGTACAGTGTAGATGTCCTTGGGTTATTTTCTTCCACCACCTATTTTATTATTATTTTTTTCCTTGGGGGGGTAGTTTTGTACAATATTTGTTGGATACTGACTTGCTGGTAGCATAGAGCAGTGCTGTTAGGTTTTGTGTTTGTAAATAAAGAGGTTATGTTTTATTTCCTGAAGTCAATGCCTTCACTTTTGGCTTTCCCATCCCACTTGGGATTGTTTTTATTTTGCCAGGCTGGAGGGATCCTCCAATCCAGCTCCAGTGCTAAAACAAACACTCTGTGCCTTCACCACAGCTGCTGTGCTGGTGGTTGGGGTTGTTGGGGTGGGGTTTTTTTGGGGTGTTTATTTCATGGTCTCATTTCAAGAGAGAGGAGGAAACCTGGAGTCTAAAAACTTGAGGCACTCAGATCATGCAAAGGAGAACAGAACTTGTGCTGCTGCAGGGGAGTGTGGCAAATGCATTCACCAAGTCCTCATTTTGCTAACTTGAAGGGGTGTTAGGAAGAGAATCCTGGATGATATCCATGGATGTGCATCAAAAGCAGCCTGGCCAGCAGGTGGAGAGAGAGGATTCTGCCACTTTGCTCTGCTCTGGGGAGAGCTCACCTGGAGCACTGCATCCAGCTCTGGGGCTCTCAGCACAGCAAGGACATGGAGCTGATGGAGCAGGTCCAGAGGAGGGCTACAGAGATGATCAGGGAGCTGGAGCACCTCTGCTGCAAAGATCTCCAGAGGTCCCTTCCCATCCCTGGTAGGCTGAGGGAGCTGGGATTGTTCAACCTGGAGAAGAGAAGGCTCCAGGCAGACCTTAGAGCAACCCTCCAGTACCTAAAGGGAGCTACAAGAAGGCTGCAGAAGGACTGTTTGCAAAGGCCTGCAGGGACAGGACCAGGAGCAATGGTTTGAAATGAGAGCAGAGCAGATTTAGGAACAAGTTCTGCACCAGGAGGCTGCTGGAACACTGCAACAGGTTGTCCAGGGAGGTGGTTGAGGCTCCATCCCTGGAGATACTCAAGGTGAGGCTGGACAGGGCTCTGAGCAGCCTGATGTGGGGGAGGAAGTCCCTGCTGACTGCAGGGGCCTTGGGCTGGATGAGCTTTGGAGGTCCCTTCCAACCCAACCCATTCCAGGATTCTGTGATACTCACTAGCAGAGCTGTTCCAGGCCTTGGCAATCCAAACCCTTTCTGCAATCCATAGCTCAGTTGCTGTGAAGAGGCTGATTTTGGAGCACAGTGCAGCTGTGACTCCCTCAGAAAGAGCAAGGAGAGCTTCAGCAGCAGTGTTACTCTCTGGGGACTCTTCAGCAGTGAGTGAACTGCCCTGGGGTGCCTCCTCTGCAAGCACTTTGCTGCAGTGGCAGCTTGTGAGTGGTTTCTGCTCTACAGATGTGGAGATTTTGGCTCAGCCCTCTCTGGAGCTGGTGGCTCTGCATGGTGCAGAGGAAAAGGCTCAGGCTCAGAGCAATTCCTGCTGTTGAATCCCTGCTGATGGCTGTCAAAGACCTGATCTGATGCTTTTATGCTGAGTCCTCAGGGGATTCTTTTTGGCTCCACAGTTTGAGGAGTTCTCTGTTCTGCATGGGAAGGGCTGGGGCTGCATCCTGACCTGACTGTGACATCAGCACTGCTGCCATGGGAACAGAGAGTCCTGGAGACATCAGTGACCTGGCTGAGTAGAGATGGACATCAGCAGTGAGAAAGCACTGGCCAGGCTGCCTCTGATCTCAGTGCTCTCAGGCTGTCCTGAGGTTGGAACTGGCTTTTGATGACCTTGGAAGTACTTCTGGGCACCGTGTGTGAGGCAGAGCTGTCCAGATGCTGCCTGCAGAGTGATGGTTTCCTGGTGCTCAGCAGCATTGCTCTAAAGGTTCCAGCAATGCTTTATAGATTGGTGGGGAAACTGAACTGGAACAGTGCTCCTTTGCTGGGGCAGTCCAGCTGAAATCAGCTCCAATCCAGCTGAAATCAGCTCCAATCCAGTTGAAATCAGCTCCAATCCAGCTGAAATCAGCTCCAATCCAGCTGAAATCAGCTCCAATCCAGTTGAAATCAGCTCCAATCCAGTTGAAATCAGCTCCAATCCAGCTGAAATCAGCTCCAATCCAGCTGAAATCAGCCATCAGCAGCCATCCAGTTGAAATCAGCTCAAATCCAGCTGAAATCAGCTCAAATCCAGCTGAGATCAGCTCGAATCCAGCTGAGATCAGCTCGAATCCAGCTGAGATCAGCTCGAATCCAGCTGAGATCAGCTCAAATCCTTCTGAGATCAGCTCGAATCCAGCTGAGATCAGCTCAAATCCTTCTGAGATCAGCTCAAATCCTTCTGAGATCAGCTCGAATCCAGCTGAGATCAGCTCAAATCCTTCTGAGATCAGCTCGAATCCTTCTGAGATCAGCTCAAATCCCTCTGAAATCTGTGGAAGTCCATCTGAAATCAGCTCAAATCCAGCTGAGATCAGCTCAAATCCTTCTGAAATCTGTGGAAATCCAAGGAAATGGTAAAATCCCTGTAAGCGGAAAAACACAGCAGAAATCCATACAAAACCTTACAGAGAAGGGAGGGCTGAATTTTTTTCCCCAGCTGTCAAGTAGCTCCCATTTGTTGGAATACTATGGACAAGACCATTCTGTTGCCCTGCTCCAAGAGGCAGAATTCACTACTCCCATCCTGGCTGATGCTGTAATTAATGTCTTGCATCTTCCGCAGCACTGTTGTGCTTCAGGACTCTCTTGTTGAAGGATTTTTCCCACTTGAAGGATGAGGTCTTGAAGATGATGCTGGTGGGAACCCCAAAACAGTGAGTTTGAAGACTGATTTTTTGTGGCTTTGGTTTGGTTTTTTTTTTTGCCTCCTGACTTTGTGTCTCTTTAGGAAGTTGTGTGTCTGATTGGGAACCCTCAAATGAAGACCCTGGGGAGCAGCCACACTGGTGGGATATGGCTCGGTGCTTTCTCCCTCCCCTTGGTGCTTTGCTTTTGGCCTGTCACCATCCCAGAGGAGCTGAAGACAGCTGTCTTCAAAGTTGCTGTCAATGCCACCTCCTGCAGTGTCACCTGTGGGGTGGGCATCAAGCTGGAGGAGCTGTGTGAGGTCACAGGTGCTGGCGAGAGGAGGAATTGTACCCTGCAGAGGTCCAGCTGCCTGAGCAACTCCATGTGTGGCTTACTCCACTTCACTGTCTCTGTGGGCAAACCCTTCCAGCTCACCTGCCTGGACTCAGATGTGGTTGCCTTTGGCAGTGGAGCCTATAGGTACAGGTGGAGGTTTGCCCCAGGCCTCATCACCACAAACAAATTGCTGCTGAAACCTTTCCGCAGCACCGATCCCGTCCTCAGGTTTGCCACTACCAGAGAGGCTGACTCAGGGACTTACCAGTGTGATGTGCAGATGCTGAAGACCTTGGAAGTCATCAAGAGGATCTACTTTGGGCTCAGAATGATCCAGGATGACTTGGCAGACCTGGACTTCTACAAATCCTTGACTTGGGAACAGAAGTTAGCAGCGAAGAAGCCGGAAAGAGCCACAGAGAACAGCACCAAGGAAGAGGTGCAAAGGCAGAAGCCCTTCTGGCAAGGGAAGTTTTTGGATGTGTACTGGGTAGGACTTGGAAGTGGGGTGATAGGAGGTGTCTTGGTGAGCTTGGTGGCCAGCTGCCTCTTCAGGAAGCTTTGGAGAAGCAGAGCTGCAAAGCAATGAAGTGAAGCTGATGCAGTTCCTTGGCCCTGTCTCTTTACTGATGCAGAATCTCCTGGGGGTGGTTCTGATTGCTTGGTTTGGTTTTCTGCTTGGCACAATTTGTTATTGCCAAATATTTCCTTCAGCTCTGAGTCCTCTGAGTCAGCACAGGACTGGAGAAGCAGAGCTTGAGTCTCAGTGGAGAAGTGCAGACAGCAGGAGCAAGGTGGAGCCAAGGTAGTTTGCCTCTAGGTTGAGGAAAGAACTTCTTTGGTGTGAGGGTGAGCAAGCCCTGGAGCAGGCTGCCCAGAGAGGTTGTGGAGTCTCCTTCTCTGGAGAGCTTCAAAACCCACCTGGACATGTTCCTGGGGGACCTGACCAAAGTGGTTCTGCTTTCCAGGGAGTTGGACTTTTGATCTCTGGAGGTCCCTTCCAGCCCCTAGCATTCTGTGGTTCTATGATTGTGTGAGGGATGGTCTGGAATGGTCCAGACTGCACTTGGAGGACATTGAGGCACAGCAGAGTGCCTACTGCTCACTGTCCTCCTTGCTGATGGGTTCTTATTTCACCTCCAGGTGTTTTGAGGGAGGGTTAATCTAGCTAACACCTTGAGATCCTTATTCCTGTCTTCTTTCCTTCAAGCTCCTCTGCCTTGCCAAGAGCTCTGTGGGGATGAGAGCTGCCACAGGTGGCTGCTGGGTGGATGGTGTTTGTCCAGCAAGAGGTCCAAAGAAGAGAGGATGCTGCTGAGTTGGGCTTACCAAGCAGGGTTCCTGGCTGGCTGGTGGCCTTTCCATCAGATCCAGGTGGTCTGATCCCAGTGGCTGTGGGGATGAGGAGTGGATCACCACCTCCTGCTTCCTTTAGAGCGAGCCTGGGGAACTGTGAAGTGTCTTCAAGCAATAGCTTGGAACTTGTCTTGTTTCCTTTGTGGTGCAGAAGAGGGAGGCTGGGAGCTCAGGGGAGCACTGGGAAGCACTGGGAAGAGCAGGAAAGCACTGTGGAGAGCAAGGAAGCACAGAGAAGCATTGGGGAGCACTGGGAAGAACAGGGGGGCACTGGGGAGGGCAGGGAAGCACAGTGGGGCAGTGGAGAGAGCAAGGAAGCACTGGGGAGCACTGGGAAGCACTGGGGAGAGCAGGGAAGCACAGAGGAGCATTGGGGAGCACTGAGGAGCACAGTGGGGCACTGGGGAGTGCAGGGAAGCACTGGGAAGCACAGTGGGGCACTGGGGAGAGCAGGGAAGCACAGAGAAGCATTGGGGAGCACTGGGAAGAACAGGGGGGCACTGGGGAGTGCAGGGAAGCACTGGGAAGCACAGTGGGGCAGTGGGGAGAGCAAGGAAGCACTGGGGAGCACTGGGAAGCACTGGGGAGAGCAGGGAAGCACAGAGGAGCATTGGAGAGCACAGGGGAGCACTGGGGAGAGCAGGGAAGCACAGAGGAGCATTGGAGAGCACAGGGGAGCACTGGGGAGAGCAGGGAAGCACAGGCAGCTCTTCAATTCGAGTGCTGCTGCTTAGGAACTTAACTGAGTATTTGGAATCCTGACTTACAACTGAGCTCATCCCTAAAATCTTTGAAGGAGGAGGAAGGGAAGGGTTCAGTGGCCTTGTGGATCTTTCATTTTTTCCCTGGTGATTAAGGAGTACAAAGCAGGCAGCAGCTCTGTGGGGAGGGTTCTCTCCCTCTTGGTAGCAGAATCCACACAGGGACCTGTGAAGTGCCTTCCCTCCTCTTATTTTAACAGTAAACAACTTTTATTTACTGTCTGTTGCCATTTCTTTTTTTTTTTCTCTTGTGAACTAAACCACAGGAATGCAACCCACCCCATTCTGGGGGGCAATGATGATGATCCCTCTCTGACATTGAAGTCTGAAGCATATTGTTATTATTATTTCTTTTTCTTTTTTTTTTTTTTTTTTTTTTTTTTTTTTTTTTTTTTTTTTTTACCAGAACAGAAGAAAAAGCTTTAACGAAGAGTTGCCTAGGGAAGCAAAAGAGTTTATTTGCAGGGACTCCTGTGTGAGAAGTCAGGCTGGGAAGGGAGTGAGCCAAATCTTGCTGTGCAGTGAAGCAGCTAATGAGTGCAGCAAGGCACTGCTCCCTGGACCCTGGGCTTGGCTTGCTGTGTTTGAGGGGAGAAGCAAAGCTGTCAGCAGGCTGCAGTTCCCACTTTGGAGTTCTGTTGAGTTCATAGAATCAGAGAATTGTCAGGGTTGGAAGGGACCTCAAGGCTCAGCCAGTTCCAAGCCCCTGCCATGGGCAGGGACACCTCACACCACAGCAGGTTGCTCACAGCCACCTCCAGCCTGGCTGCAAAAACCTCCAGGGTTGAGGCTTCCACCACCTCCCTGGGCAACCTCTGCCAGTCTCTCACCACCCTCATGGGGAAGAATTTCTTCCTAACATCCAATCTGAATCTCCCCATTTATAGTTTTGCTCCATTCCCCCCAGTCCTATCACTCCCTGACACCCTAAAAAGTCCCTCCCCAGCTTTCTTGTAGCTCCCTTCAGATCCTGGAAGGCCACAAGAAGGTCTCCTTGGAGCCTTCTCTTCTCCAGACTGAACAGCCCCAACTCTTTCAGTCTGTCCTCAGAGCAGAGGAGCTCCAGCCCTCTGCTCATCCTTGTGGCCCTTCTCTGGAGTTCCCTTCTCCTGCAAGGAGACTGAATCAGAATTGCAGCCAGAAGTGTCTCTCTCTGATCAAAACTGGTGATGACCCTGCCCATGGTAGAAGGGTTGGAACTAGATGACCTTTCAGGAACCTTCCAACCCAAACCATCTATGAATGTGGAGCCCAAACTTCTCCTCTGCCTCACCTGGAGGAGAAGGTGGCAGGGTCTGCCTGCAAGCCCTTGCTTGCTGCCAGTTGCCAGCTGGAGGTTTTCCTGTGGTCCCAACTTGTGCTGCCTACTGCTGGCCCTGAGTATTAGGAAGCAATTAGTGTTGGAGGTGCTAAGGGCAGACAGATTGTGGGAGGGAGGAAGTCAATTTGCTAATGGCATTAAGCACTTGGAAAAGAGGAGGGAGAGCAGAAGGGTGAGGCACAGGCAGCTGCTTCCAGTGCTGTTGGTGGCTGCTGAGGCTTAATCAAATTGAGTGAGGAGATTGTCTTGACTGCTGCAACTTGAATGGCAGCAGAGAGCAAAACAAAACCCATCTGCTGCCTTTGCACTGGGCTGGGGGGATCTGACAGGGACACCTAGCAGGGACACCTCCCACCAGCACAGCTTGCTCAAGGCCTCATGCAACCTGGTCCTGAGCACCTCCAGGGAGGAGGCAGCCAAAGCCTCCCTGGGCAGCCACAGCCTCCCTGGGCAGCCTGTTCCAGGGTCTCCCCACCCTCACTGCAAAGAATTCCTTCCTCATCTCCAGCCTCACTCTCCCCTGTTCCAGCTTCAATCCATTCCCTCTCATTCTATCACTCCCAGCCCCTGTCACAAGTCCCTCCCCAGCTCTCCTGTAGCCTCTTCAGGTACTGGAAGGCTGCTCTAAGCTCTCCCCAGAGCCTTCTCCTCCTCTTCTTCTTGGCCTTGTTCCTCTGGTTGCCTGCAGCAGTTCAGGGCTCTGCTGGGTTGTAGGGAAGAGTGCAGCTCTGGGGCTGTTGTTTTCCTGTCCCCTCCTTTCCCACTCATTTCTGCTGCTTTTCCTCTGCCTTTGGCTCATTTATTCAGGGACTTGTTCACTGCAGGCATTCCCCAGGCCTCACACAGGATAAAGGAATTAACCAGGAATGTGGTACTTGTCTTTAAGGAGCTGTGGGTTTGTGAAACATCTTCCATGGTCAGGGACTTCAGAGTGTTTCTGGAGAATAAGAGGCTCAGGGGAGACCTTATTGCTCTCTACAGCTCCCTGAAAGGAGGTTGGAGCCAGGTAGGGGCTGGTCTCTTCTCCCTAGTAAGAAGTGATAGGACAAGAGGAAATGGCCTCAGGTTGCACCAGGGGAGGTTTGGGTTGGATATGAGAAGAAACTTCTTCCCCGGGAGGGCTCTGAAGCACTGGCACAGGCTGCCCGGGGAGGTGGCTGAATCCCCATCCCTGGAGGTGTTTCAGGGCTGCAGGGATGTGGTGCTGAGGGCCATGGTAGGAGAGACGTTTGCCAAAGAACCTCCAGAGAGAGGTTTTGAGGCTCTAAAGAGGGAAATGTGTTGCTGATGGCTAAGAAATGCAGGAGAACCCTGGCTGTGTGATGCACCTCCCAGACCAGGGACAGCCTCAGCTCTCTCCCACCCTGTGCCACTCCTTTGCCAGTGAGCGTTTCCCAAGTCCCTGGAATGATGCAGAGCTGCCTCTCCCCCTGCCTTTTGTTGGCTTTCCCCCAGCACAGCCACCTTGGGTCCTGCTCCATTTGTCTCCTTGATTGATACCATGAGCAGCAGCTTTTAATGATGGGGAGCCCTTGTGTGGGGTGAGCTGGGGAGGGATTCATCTCAGCCTTGGCTGCTCCCTGCTGGGTCCTTTAATGATGTTGCCCTCAGCTTCACAAAGCCCTTTGCAGCATAAATCCCTCAGCTCATTACAGCCCCAGCCTCACCTGCAGCTCTGCAGAGCCTGGGGCAAAGGGGCAGGAGGCTGCCTGGGCTCTGAGCACAGCTGAGCCCAACCTCCTTGGGCCCTTTGTTGGCTCTCCTTTGCCATCAGCACCAGGGGCTGGGCAGTGTCCTCTGGCAACCAGACACTTTGGTCACCTTAAGCTGTGGGTGGCTGTGGCTCTTGGGAAGAGGAGGAGGAGGAGAGGCTGCTTCCTTCTGTCCATCCTTCTGTCCTTAGGGGCAGGTCATAGGATGGTTTGGGCTGGACAGGACCTTCTTTGGTGTGAGGGTGCTGGAGGCCTGGAGCAGGCTGCCCAGAGAGGTTGTGGAGTCTCCTCCTCTGCAGAGCTGCCAACCCCCCCTGGCCATTGTGCTCCTGGGCAAGCTGCTGTGGGTGCCCTGCTGGAGCAGGGGGTTGGATGATCTCCAGAGGCCCCTTCCAACCCAAGCCATGTTGGGATTCTGAGGTAGGCTGAAGTCTGGCAGAGGGGTCCTGCTCCATGCATTTGGGTCCTTGCAGGGCTCCTTCTTTGTGTGGAGTTGGCAGTCAGGAACAACACAGTCCTGGGCCATGAGGCTCTTGAGCAAGCAAGGTGCTGATTGCATTTAAAGGTGGACAGAAGCACTCCAGACTCCTGTAGTTGTCTAAAGTCTCTGAAGATCTTTATTTATGACCTGTCTGCTACTGTAGCCAACAAATAACTGCAATGCCAGCAAGGGCAGGGTGCAAACAACCTTTGCCATTTGGTCTGCTGAAGAAGAAAAACAAATCAGTGAACAACAAAGTGACTGAGAGGGAAACTGCCCCCTTGGTGTAGTGAAGCTGGCTGGAACTCCTCACAGCAGAGGTTCTCTGTGGAGGGAGCAGGGAACAGCTTTGGAGGTTCAGAGCAGATGGGATTCTAGCCCCCTCCAGGCACTGTGCAAATGGGATGCCTGCATTATCCAGCTGGTTCCTTGGGGCAAGAGATGAGTGTCTCCTGTTCACACCCCCTCCACTTCATCTGCCCTGCTGCAGATGTGAGCTCCTCCTGCTTCAGACCACAGCTGAGGGCTGGATTTGAGCCCAACCAACCTAAAACCCAGGAGTGCAAACTTCAGTCCCTAAATTCAGTAGGATCAGGAAGAAAGAGGACAGGAGGAGACAGACCTTAGAGCTGCCTGCCAGGACCTGAAGGGATCCTGCAGGAAGGCTGCAGAGAGACTTTTGCTGAGGGTGTCTGAGACAGGCCAAGGGGGAATGGTTTGAAGCTGAGGCAGAGCAGGGTTAGAGTGGAGCTGAGGAAGAAGTTCTGCAGCAGGAGGGTGGTGAGACTCTGGCACAGGCTGCCCAGGGAAGTTGTGGCTGCCTCCTGCCTGGGGGTGTTCAAGGCCAGGCTGGATGAGGCCTTGAGCAGCTGAGTCTAGCTGAGAAGTGTCCCTGGGCATGGTGGGGAGGTTGGAGATGAGCTCTGAGGTCCCTTCCAGCCTGAGCTTTTTCCCCCTGATGATTTTCTGGTGAATATGAATAACTCTGAGCTGCAAAGCTCCTCTCATTTGAGAGTCTCACAGAGTTCCACCTTTGCTGCATACACCTTACAGCAGCCTTGTCAGGTTGGTTCTTTTTTTGTCCTGCTGCCAAGTCAGAGGGACCCTGTGAAATGGGATGATGCCTCCCTGGGGGGGAGCCCTGACAATGCTGAGAACAAAACCCAGCATCTTAACTCATCCCTCTGAGCTAATCCCTAAAGCAAATGCTCAAAGCCATGACAACCAGGGAGGCTCTTAATGAGACAGGAAATTGATTTGCAACTTAATGCAGCAGTGGAAAGCCAATAAACTCAGTTAAGGTGAGGAAATCTTCTCTCCCCTGGCACTCAACTCCTTGTAAGCCCTGGGCTGTGCTGTAGGAAGCTCAGACTGCCTTTACAGCAGGTTCCTGCCACATCTTTTTCTCCTGCCAGTGGCTCTGGCTGGGCTTTGTGTGGGTTTTTGGGAGCCTGGATCAGGTTGAAGTGAGTGTTGTGGGGGTTTTGCAAGGAGGTCACCTAAGCCCTCATAAATAAAATGGTAGAAGAGGCTGCCTCAGACACAAGGAGGTTTTTAGTCTTAGCATGGCTTGTGGCTGTGTACAAAAGTGGAGCTGTTTTGTCTGCAGTGGCGTTTAGCCTGGCACCACCCTGAGCCCAAACTTGGCCTTTCTCACCTTGTGGAAAATCCTTTCTGTCTGTCTCCCTCCCTCCTTCCCTCCCTCCCCACCATCTCTGTCCTTCCACACAGTCTGCAGCCAGTGAGAGCCTGGTGGCTGCAGCTCATCCATGCACCAGAGCTGCTCCCTCCTGCTCAGTGACTCCTGAGGAGCAATCTTCTTCAGCAGGAAGGATCTCATCAGGACCACAGTTTGGTAGGGCACTTGGCAGTGTTGGGTTGATGGTTGGATGATCTTGGAGGTCTTTTCCAGCCTTAATGGATCTCTGATTTTCTTCTGGTCCAGCTCTGCTGAGTGCTGGCTGCTCACCAGGTGAGTGCCTCCAGGGTCTGCATCCCCACACAGTGAAAGCACAAACCTTGCTGCTTTGGTCTGCTCCTCTCCTGACTTGGGCTCTTGCTTCTGCAGGGCTGCAGTGGGCATCATCCAGCAGCACTCAGAAGCTCCATAGCTCCAGTTCATGCCTCCTAAACGTGGCTGTTGCTAGGACTGCACATGGACCAGGTCCCTGTTGCCCAAGCCTTGATTTCCTTTCCTTTAGAGCTAACACTGAATTCCTAAATTTCCTTTCATCCCCTCTTGTGTGGGAGGAAAATTGGAGGCTCAGCAAGGTGGAGGTGAGAACAAAAATCCTGAATCCACAACCAAAACCATCCTGCCAAACAAAGCTCCCAGGCAGCAATAGAAATATTTCAAAGTCTTCCAGGACAGAAATAATACAAAAATAGAATTTCTATGTCACTGTTGGTCCTTCTGACAGGAGAATTGGAGCTTGCTCAAGAGGTCATCCATGGAGAGCTGTGGAGAAACCTGGAGGAAGCTCAGGACAGGCTCTGGGATGCTGCTTCCCTGCCTTTGCTGCCTGCTCCAGTCTGCCATGGATCAGTGGGAGCTGCTGGCATCATTTTTCCCCCTCTTGATCCCTGGTTTTTGGGATGGCCACAGGGAGGTGCCCTCCCTTTTTGCTGCAGCTGTGCTCTGTGTTTAGATTCTTTCCTTCAAGTGTATTTGTCTTTGCCTCTTGCTTAAAACATTCCCCGTTTGCTGAACACAAGGAAGGAGTCTCCTCCTCCTCCTCCTCCTCCTCCTCCTCTTTCTCCTCTTTCTCCTCTTTCTCCTCTCCTCCTTCTCCTCTTTCTCCTCTCTCTTCTCCTCCTTCTCCTCCTTCTCCTCCTTCTCCTCCTTCTCCTCCTTCTCCTCTCCTCCTTCTCCTCCTTCTCCTCCTTCTCCTCCTTCTCCTCCTTCTCCTCCTTCTCCTCCTTCTCCTCCTTCTCCTCCTTCTCCTCCTTCTCCTCCTTCTCCTCCTTCTCCTCCTTCTCCTCCTTCTCCTCCTTCTCCTCCTTCTCCTCCTTCTCCTCCTTCTCCTCTCCCTCAGCCCAGAACCTACCAGCACCTGTGTGACCATCCTGCCTTGGCAGGGGGGGTTGGACTCCATCATCTCCAGAGGTTCCTTCCAACCCCTACCATGCTTGGGATTCTTGCTTCCAAGGTAGGGCCAGATGCTAAAAGGATTGGGCTGGGATGCTATGGATATGTCCAGCAGGCATAACTTTGGGGTTCCAGGGATTTGTGGGGGTGATCTCTCAACTGCTCCCTAAGGCCTTGGACACAGGAGTTACAAATGGGTAGCCAGGCCAAGGAACTGGTGGAGAAGCAGTGTCAGCCCCTTGCCCTCACACAAACCTGCAAGCAGAGCCCTGTGCCAGGTGGCTGTGGGACTGGGGTGGCTCAGGCCAGCAGTGCTGTCTGCTGGGAAGGAGGAAGGTGCAGGCAGGTCCCCAAAAGCACACTTGGCTCCTGAGCAGCAAGCAAGGTAACTCAGCTCCTCATTAACTTTGGTTAATTGCTTCACCAGGAGCCAGGTTTTTAGTGCCCAACTTCTCCTTCCAACCCTCATGGCCAGTGCTGCACCTCAACATCCCTGCACATCCAGGAGGCTGCTGGAACACTGCAGCAGGTTGCCCAGGGAGGTGGTTGAGGCTCCATCCCTGGAGATACTCAAGGTGAGGCTGGACAGGGCTCTGAGCAACCTGCTCTGGGGGAGGATGTCCCTGCTGAGTGCAGGGGGTTGGACTGGGTGACCTTTGGAGGTCCCTTCCAACCCAACCCAGCCTATGGTTCTCTGCTCTTTGGGGTCTCAGCCCTCCTCACAGTGTGAACTTTGCAGCTGGGAACCAGGCTGCTCTCAGCCTCACAGTCCCAAGCTGAGAGTTGCATTTTGGCTGGGGGAGAGGTGAATCTGAGCCTAGATCCTCCTTGGTGCCTCAGTGCTGGCTCCCTCGAGCCTCCAGCCCTTGGTTCAATTCTGCCACATCCCTTTTCCTTCCTCCTTTAAGGACCCCTGGCTCCAGCCAGGCCAGGCAGAGCTGCCTCTCCCAACTAGAGGATGCCAGAAAAGAATCTCCTTCTCACTTCCCCCTTCTCCTCCCCCCACAACCCAAAAACAAAAGAAGCAAACAGATTAACAAATCCACCACCCCCCCAAAAAAAATAAACTAAATGAAAGCCTGTGGGCTGTGGATCACATTCAGCTTTGCACCTCACAAGTTGATACAAAACAATGAGCTGGGGCTGGGGCTGGGGCTGGGGCTGAGGCTGGGAGTTGCAAGTTAACAGCAGTGTTGTAAAAAAAGCTTTTTCACAACCTAACCTCTGCCCTCACCCAGCTGCAGGATGGGGCAGAGAGGGAATTTCTCTTGTGGCTTTGTCTCCTTGGGCTGCTTTGCTGCAGGATTTGGCTTGTGTTAGAGGAGGGGAACCCCCTCCCCCCCCCCACCCCCCCCGAAACCCCCAGGCAGATTTCTGTCCCTTCATTGTTGAGGGCTGGCTGGGGCTGGGGTTGCTCTGGAACATGCTGATCACTGTGAGATCTTCAGTCCCCATCCTCCCATTTTTCATCCCCCACCCCCTCCCCAAAGTCACTGTACTTTTTTTTTTTTTTTTGTGTGTGTTTTTCTGTACAGATATTTTTTGTTGCTGTTTTTTTAAGCCCCTTCCCCCCCCAGAAAAAAAAAATAATGGAATGTAGCAGTCTGGTTCTTTTAGTACATGGCTTCATAAGGCAGAAAACCTACTGGAGAGAGTGGAGGTGGTGGTGTTGGGGCAGCTGGGCTGGCAGGAGTCCTGTAGAATTCTTTTCCCTTTGCCAAGTTGCTTTAAAAAAAAAAAAAAAAAAAAACCAAAAAATTGTTGAATTGGTTGGAGACCCACATCTGGTGGTCAAAGTCTTCCATCCTCCCCCCAAACAACAACCACAACAAAAAGCTCTTTGTTTCTTCCCTCCCTTGGAACAAGATCAGCAAATCCTTCCTCCGTGGGGCTGCTGTGGGAGCCACTTGAAGCTGGAAGCAGCCAAGTGTTGAGCAGTTCCACTGCTGGCTTGGGGAGGAAAGGTGTCCAGGAGTCCTCTGCTGGGCTGGCTGTTGTCAGAGCTCCAGGTAGCTGATCAGGGCCACCATAAGTAGAGAGTGAGTTGTGATGATGACAAGGTGTGGCACTGGCCTCGTCACAGAGTCTTCCACCATCATGCTTGTCCCTGAAAGAGAGGGAGGGGAGGAGGAATTTCTTGAGTGCTCAGGGATTGGAACAGGCTGCCCAGGGTAACAAGGACAGGATGAGAGGAAACAACCTCAAGTTGCACCTGGGGAGGTCCAGGTTGGAGATTAGGAACAATTTCTTTGCTGCAAGAGTGGTCAGGGGTTGGAACAGGCTGCCCAGGGTAACAAGGATAGGGTGAGAGGAAACAACCTCAAGTTGCACCTGGGGAGGTCCAGGTTGGAGATTAGGAACAATTTCTTTGCTGCAAGAGTGGTCAGGGATTGGAACAGGCTGCCCAGGGAGTCCCCATCCCTGGAGGTGCTCAAGAAACCTGTGGCCATGGCACTTGGGGCCATGGTTTGATGGCCATAGTGGGGTTGGGTTGCTGGTTAGACTGGATGCTCTTAGAGGTTTTTTCCAACCAAAGCAATTCTATGATTCTCTGCATGGGCCAGGAGCAACTATCTTGCTGTGCAGACACAACCAAATGCCCCAAAGAAAGAGTTGGGAGGGTTGGTAAAGTTTGGGGTTCTGGATGCTTCTGTGCTGGTGGTCTCCCAGGAGCACTTCTATCTGAAACAGGAATTTGGAGGTGGGCCCTGAGAACTTCTCCCTTGACTCAAGGGAACCTGCTGGAGTTGGGGGTTGAGGCCCCACAGGGTCAGGATTTCACTCCTGGTGAGTGTAGGTTAGGGAGTTGAGCTTCCAATTCTAAAGCTGAGTTCAAATTAGACAAAGGCTGCTCAGAGCCTGGGCAGAGCTTTGCTGCCGGAGGGGAGCACATCAGAAGTTCCTTTGAGTCCACAGCACAAGGGAGCCAAAGAGTCTCAGCTCTGGGGTCCTGCCTGTGAGCTCCTCTCTCTGGGGTGGTTGAGCAGTGCTCTGTGGAGCATCCTGTGGCTGGGGGCCTGAGCAGGGGCTGAGCAGAGGCAGAGGGTCCCACGTACCACTGTTCCGCAGGATGTGGACCTCTGCTGGGGTTCCATCTCCCCCAGGACCTGTCACCCTGATCTGGACAAAGGCATGAGTGAAGTCTTCAGGGACAGGGATGTCAATCCTGCTCTTGCTGGCCAGGTAGAGCGTGGGAGCAGAGTGGGAATCCTGCCTGTAAAGCATCTGTTGGAAGAAGAGAGTTTGAGTTGGTGTTCACTGGGATCTCCTCAGGGTCACCCCTGAGAGGGGCTCAGCTGCATGCTGCCTGTACCTTGTACCCTGTAACTGCAGACTCGTCTGCTTTGGCCACCACTGGGTCCCACTTGATGCTGACTGTAGACCCAGAAAAAGTCCAGGAGATGTTGCCAGGTGGCCTCTTTGGTGCTGAGAGATACAAAACAAGACAAAGATTCAGTGAGAGACCCATGAGGAGGTTGTGCTGGTCACAACCATCTCCTGGGACACTACCACTGGTTGACAGGGGCTGGTGGATGAGGAGGGGGGATTTAGACTGGAGATTAGGAGGAAATTCTTTCCAGTGAGGGTGATGAGACACTGGAACAGGTTGTGGATGCCTCCTCCATGGAGGTGTTCAAGGCCAGGCTGGATGAGGCCTTGAGCAGACCTGGTGGGAGGTGTCCCTGCCCATGGCAGGGGGGTTGGAATTGAATGACCTTCAAGGACCCTTCCAACCCAACCCATTCTAGGACTCTGTGAATGAATCCATGGCACCAGGATGGTTGGTTTAAAGGCAAGCAGCCCACCAGACATTATCCTGAGGACAGATCTTCCCAGAGAAGGCAGAAACAGCTCAGAGGATGACCTGAGGGAAGTTCAGGGCAGTGGTTATGGAGCACTTGAAGGGCCAAGAGAGCACTGAGATGAAAGGGCTGATGAGTGAGTTGGTCAGGGGGGATCCTCTGGAGGATGCAGCCAGGGGCCACCATGTGCACAGCAGAGAGGGTCAGGTCCTCACTCACGTGGTTTGGTTGTGGTGACGTTGGTGGAGGGGCTGGGGGGACCGGTTCCAGCCCGGTTGTAGGCTCTGACTGACACATGGTAGTTGGTGTTGGGGTTCAGCCCTGTGACGTGAGCTGATGGCACCAGCCCTGCTGTTCTCACTCTGTCAGCTGCCTCCTCCTTGTCACCATCCTTCCAGTACCGAATCTGAGTGGAGGAGAGCAGGGAAGGGTTTAGTCAGGAGGGAGGCAGGTGCACCAGCCAGGCTCAGCCCCTCCACAGCCAGTGCTGGAGCCCTCCTGCTCTCTGTGTCTTCATGTGCCCAGGAATAAGGCCACAGGCTGTGTGGGAAGACAAGCAGCAAGAAAGGGATGTTTGTCCCTCACTGATCCCTCTCATGAGCAGCACTACTGGCCCCACTGGAGCCCCACACTGGCCCCACTGGGACCTGGTGCTGTGCTGTCCATTACCCTCCCTCTTTGGAAACAAAACTCTGTTTCCCTTCACCTCACTTAGCCTGGGGGAATTTTCTTTGCTGGGCTCTCCAATGCCTCCCATCCCCATGGCAGGCTCATACCTCATAGCCCAGAAGCACCCCAGTCATGTCTCCCTGCTCCACAGGCTCCCAGGACACATCCATTTCTGAGGCCAGAACAGACTTGGCTAGAACTCTGAAAGGAGCCACTTTAGGTTCTGAAAAGAGCAAAACGCCAAGAAAAGGGAATCAAAATCCTTTCCCTAGCCCTGGGCAGCATAATGACTGTGCTGTAACAAAGAGCTCTCCTGCAGGACCTCTGCAGCCAGCTGGTGTGATGTGTGGGAGCAAAGCAATGGATTTAGGGACTTAGGAGGACAAGCAGGGCCCCGGCTGTGTGCTGGGAGGATCTGTGTCTGCTCTGAAGCTCTGGGTGTGCAGTGGTGGCTGGGCTTAGGGAAACATCTCTCTGTGTATTCGAAGTAGAAATGGTCTGCTGCCATCACTGTCAGCTCTTCTTTGAGTCAAAGGAACTGAGCTCCCAGCCAGACAGAGCTCAGCAGGGAGGTGGTGTTGGCTGCTTCAGACTTGCTGTGGCCTTGGGCAACCTGCTCTGGTTGGAGGTGTCCCTGCTGGCTGCAGGAGGGTGGTTGGACAGGATGAGCTCTGAGGGTCCCTTCCAACCCAGTGCAATCTGTGGCTCTGTGGTTGGACAAAGCAGGAGGAGTGCAAAGTCTGCAGCCCTTCAAGGGACCTGGACAGGCTGCAGAGCTGGGCACAAGCCAACCTCAGGAGGTTCAACAAGACCAAGGGCAAGGTCCTGCAGCTGGGTCTGGGCAATCCCAAGCACAAATCCAGGCTGGGCAGGGACTGGCTGGAAAGCAGCCCTGAGGAGAGGGACTTGGGGGTGCTGGGGGATGAGAAGCTCAGCAGGAGCCAGCAGTGAGCACTTGCAGCCCAGAGAGCCAAGCAGAGCCTGGGCTGCATCTGGAGAAATGTGGCCAGCAGGGCCAGGGAGGTGATTCTGCCCCTCTGCTCAGCTCTGGTGAGACCACACCTGGAGTACTGCATCCAGTTCTGGAGCCTCTGTTACAAGAGGGCTATGGACATGCTGGAAGGTGTCCAGAGAAGGGCCATGAGGATGAGCAGAGGGCTGGAGCACCTCTCCTATGAGGACAGACTGAGAGAGTTGGGGCTGTTCAGTCTGGAGAAGAGAAGGCTCAAAGGAGACCTTCTTGTGGCCTTCAGTATCTGAAGGGGGCTCCAAGAAAGCTGGGGAGGGACTGTTTAGGGTGTCAGGGAGTGATAGGACTGGGGGGAATGGAATAAAGCTGGAAGTGGGGAGATTCAGACTGGATGTGAGGAAGAAGTTCTTCCCCATGAGAGTGGTGAGAGCCTGGAATGGGTTGTCCAGGGAGGTGGTTGAGGCCCCAAGCCTGGAGGTGTTTCAGGCCAGGCTGGATGAGGCTCTGGCCAGCCTGATCTAGTGTGAGGTGTCCCTGCCCATGGCAGGGGGTTGGAACTGGCTGATCCTTGTGGTCCCTTCCAACCCTGACTGATTCTATGCTTCTATGCTTGTATGATTCACCTTCTTCTGCAGAGTACACGATGGCAGTGAGGCTCTCTGGTCCCTCTCCCTTCCTGTTGTATGCTTTGATCTTCACCTCGAAGGGGGTGTAGGGTCCGATGCTGTCGTTGCGGTAGACGTAGTGCAGCGACTCTGCGTGCGGCACCCTGGCTGTCAGCCACCCCTGGCTGCCCTTCTTGCGGAAGGACAGGATGTAGCCAAAGCCATCCCCGTTCTGATAGTCCCTCAGGGTCGGCTGTGAAGGGGGTGGGCAGAGAGAAGAGCTTTGGTCGCAGAGCAATGAAGGTTCAAAGAGACCTCTGGAGGTCATCGAGAGCGCCCTGCCAGGGAAGGTCACCGAGAGCAGGCTGCAGAGAGCAGTGCCCAGGTGGCCTTTGGGTGACTCCAGAGCTGGAGACTCCAACACCAACCTGGGCAGCCTGGACCTGTGCTCCACCACCCTTAAATTAAAGAAACTCCTCCTTGTGTTCTATGCTCAAGTTTGTGCCTGTCCCTGGAGAGGGACCTGGCAGTGCTGGTGGATACCAAGGTCTGCATGGGACAGCAATGTGCCCTGGTGGCCAAGAAGGCCAATGGGATCCTGGGGTGCATTAAGAGCAGTGTGTCCAGCAGAGCCAGGGAGGGTCTCCTCCCCCTCTGCTCTGCCCTGCTGACACCTCACCTTGAGTACTGCCTTCTGTCTTGGGCTCCTCAGTTTAGGAGGGACAGGGACCTGCTGGAGAGGGTCCAGCAGAGGGGCTGTGAGGATGATTAGGGGACTGGAGCACTGCCTAGTGAGGAGAGGCTGAGGGACCTGGGGCTGTTCAGTCTGGAAAAGAGAAGACTGAGAGGGGATTTAATAAATGTTTATAAATATCTGAGGGCTGGGGGTCAGGAGGGAGGGGACAGGCTCTGCTCACTTGCTCCCTGTAATAGGACAAGGAGCAATGGATGCCAGCTGCAGCACAGGAGGCTCCACCTCAACACAAGGGGGAAGTTCTTTACTGTAAGGGTCATAGAGCACTGGAACAGGCTCCCCAGAGAGGTTGTGGAGATTCCTTCTCTGGAGACTTTCAACACATCCTGTCTGGATGTGTTCCTGTGTGACCTGAGCTAGACTGTATGGTCCTGCTCTGGCAGGGGGGACTCATTGATCTGTTTGGGTCCCTTCCAGCCCCTGTGATCCTGTGACACCACTGAACAAAGCCTGGCTCCATCCTCCTGCCACCCACCCTTGAAGTATTGATCAGCACTGATCACATCCCCCCTCAGTCTTCTCTTCTCCAAGCTAAAAACCCCAAGTCTCTCACCCTTCCCTCCTCACAGAGATGTTCCAGGCCCCTCAGCATCTTCCCAGCCCTTTGCTGTGCCCTCTCCAGCAGTTCCCTGTCCCTCTTGAACTGGGGAGCCCAGACCTGGGCCATTCAAGGAGCAAAACTTTGGACTAAGCACACGTTTGGCCATATCAAAGCTGTGACTGCTGCAGTGACTGCCAGAAGGAGCTGGAACCTGCACCTCCCCTTGGCCCTCTCCCAGCACCCCCAGCTGGTGCCCTGCTGCTCACTCACCGTCCAGTTGATGATCAGCTCGTTGGGAGCTCCTCCACCTCCACCAAGCCCAGATGGTGCCACAGTAGGAGCTGTAGGGTCCCCAAACAAAAGCAGACAGCACAGGTTGGGTTAAGGAATTGATGGTGATGAAGATGAGCACCACCAGCACAAGGGCTGGGGGCAGCCAGGCTTTGACAGCTCGTGGGGAAGTGCTGGGCTCTGTGTTTTCAGCCCTCAGTGTTTCAGGGGTTTGTGGAAATCAGGTCTGGAATACTGGCTAGGGCCTGACCAGCTGGTCTGGGGGCAGCATGTGGGGAGGTTTAGCTGCCAGCTCTGCTCCTGCTTTGTCTTTGACACTGAAATGGGCAAAAAGGCAGAAAATGTTCTGATGGCTTCACCTCCAGGAGCACTCAAGGAGATGATTGCTTGTTTGGGCCCAAGGCATGCTGCAAGCCAACCTTCCCTCTCCAGCATGTAGGGACAGGTACCTTTGGTGCCCCTTCTCTACCTCTAGTGCCCCTTCCCTACCCCTGATGTCCCTTCCTACCTACCTCTAATGCCCCTTTCCTACCCCTGATGCCCCTTCCTACCTACCTCTGATGCCCCTTTCCTACCCCTGATGCCCCTTCCTACCTACCTCTGATGCCCCTTTCCTACCCCTGATGCCCCTTCCTACCTACCTCTGATGCCCCTTCCCACCTACCTCTGATGCCCCTTCCCTACCTCTGGTGCTCCTTCCCTATCTCTGGTGCCCCTTCCCTATCTCTGATGCCCCTTCCTACCTACCCCGGATGCCCCTTCCTACCTACCCCTGATGCCCCTTTCCTACCCCTGATGCCCCTTTCCTACCCCTGATGCCCCTTCCCTACCCCTGATGCCCCTTCCCTACCTCTAGTGCTCCTTCCCTGCTTCCCTTCCTACATCTGTTGCTCCTTCCCACCCCCTGGTGCCCCTTCCCTCCCCCTGGTGCCCCTTCCCTCCCCCTGGTGCCCCTTCCCTCCCCCTGTACCCACACATACCTGCTTCTTTGGTCCGGATTTTGCTGGAGGGCAAACTGGGCTCCCCAATTCCAAGGATGTTGCTGGCCAAGACCCGAAACTCGTAATCCATCCAAGGAATGAGGTTCACCACCTGGGCTGTCTCTGCATTGCCTTCGATATTGACAGGGTCTATAATCCAATAACACGAGAGGAGAGCAAACAGAGCGAGTGGCAGCAGGTGTGGGAGCTCAGAGCAAGAACTTGTGCTCAGGTTGGTGACCTGAAGCCCCCCCTGCTGCCATCAAGACACTTACTGGTCCTCATTTGCTTCCAGTTGCTGGAGAGGAGGGTCCGAGCCTCCACGAGGTACCTGGCAATGGGACTGTGGTTATCAAAGCCACGGCTCCAGCTCAGCTGCACACTGGTGTCACTGATGTCCCTCACCACCACACCTCCTGGGGGGCCTGGGGGGCCTGGGTTGGTGGGAGACAGATGGACAGCTGATTAAAATGAAAGCTTTGGAGGCTTCTTGCTGTCATTGCCCAGGGAGGTGGAGGAGTCACCGTCCCTGGAGGTGTTCAGAAGGATGAGCAGATGTGGCACTTTGGGACATAGAATCATAGAATTGTCAAGGGACCTCAAGGCTCATCCAGTTCCAACCCCCCTGCCATGCCCAGGGACACCTCACACCACAGCAGGTTGCTCACAGTCACATCCAGCCTGGCTGCAAAAACCTCCAGGGGTGAGGCTTCCACCACCTCCCTGGGAAACCTGTGCCAGTCTCACACCACCCTCCTGGGGAAGAATTTCTTCCTCACATCCAATCTGAATCTCCCCATTTCTAGTTTTGCTCCATCCCCCCAGTCCTATCACTCCCTGACACCCTAGAAAGTCCCTCCCCACATTTCTCATAGCCCCCTTCAGATCCTGGAAGGCCACAAGAAGGTCTCCTGGGAGCCTTCTCCTCTCCAGACTGAACAACCCCAACTCTCTCAGGCTGTGTTCATAGGAGAGGAGCTCCAGCCATGGGTGGAAGGTTGGACTCAATGATCTCAGAGGGCTTTTGCAAGCTTAATGATTCTCTGCCTGTGTTTCCATTGTGCAAATAATGAATTCAAATCTGGGCCTTTCCTTTCCGGGAGCCTCGTCTCCAACTGAACCCTCTGTTAAAGCTCATCCAGTTCAACTATTGGCTGGTGAGGTGGTCACAAGGGGTGAGGGAGCTCATCCCTGGCAAGGACCATGCCATCCCTTCAGGCTTTTAAAGAGCAGGGGACTTGAGGACAGAGAGCTTACCTCTGACAGTCAGTGTGGCTGACTCGGAGGCGCTGTCCACCACGGTCTGGGCTGTGCAGGTGTACCTCCCCGAGTGCCTCAGCTGCGTGTTGAAGATGCTGAGGTCTCCGATAGCTTCCTTCTGCAGGGAGGGAAAGCCAGTCAGGAGAGCTCCTGATCCCAAGCCAGCATCCAGCATGCAAACAAGAGAGGCTGTCAGTAGTTTTCTGCCCTCCCTCTGGGGGCACCTCCCTGCCCGTCCCGCTCACCGCGCTGGCTCGCCGGTAGTGTCCCTCAGCCTTGTCAAGGTCAATGGGGAAGTCATCCAGTGACCAGGTGAAGGTCAGGTCCATGGTTGGGTCGTGGGATGCATGGCACTGGAGGGTGAGGTTCTCACCTACGTTGATGTCAGCACTAGATGGTGCCAATGTGATCTTGGTGGCATCTGCAGAGAGAGAGGAGAGCTGTTAGGATCATAGGATGTTAGGGGCTGGAAGGGACCTTCGAAGATCGTCAAGTGCAAACCCTCCCTGCCAGAGCAGGACCATAGAATCCAGCACAGGTCACTCAGGAACACATCCAGATGGGTCTTGTCAGCCTCCAGAGAAGGAGACTCCATGACCTCCCTGGGCAGCCTGCTCCAGTGCTCTGTGACCCTCACAGTGGAGAAGTTCCTCCTCATGTGGAGCTGTTAGGTGCCAGAGCCCAGGAGGGTGTGAAGCATAGAATGGGTTGGGTTGGAAGGGACCTCCAAAGCTCATTCAATCCAACCCCTCTGCAATCAGCAGGAACATCCTCCACTAGATCAGGTTGTGCAGAGCCTTGTGGAGCCTGACCTTGAATATCTCCAGGGATGGAGCCTCAACCACCTCTCTGGGCAACCTGTTGCAGTGTTCCAATGCTGCAGAGCATCCAAGCGACTCTCTCCAGCTTGGAGGGTTGACAACCCCTCTCTAACAGCTGTGGCTTTACAGGGGGGGTTGCAGTGGTTAGAAAAAGGAAAGGCTTTTCTCAAGGACTGGATTTGGTTGGTCAGGCAGAAGGTTTCCTGCTCCACAGGCTGGAATGTCTCCAATTCCCTGAGTCCTGTGTTGCTTTTGGGAGTGTGAGGAGGGGAGCAACTCCACATCAGGGCATCCTTAGCTGTTTCCTGACCCCCAGATGAAGGCAAACATCTCTACCTCGCACAGAGAGGATTCCAGTGCTGTTGGCTTTGCCCATGAAGTTCTCAGCAAAGCAGGTGTACTTCCCCTCATCAGATTTGCTGATGTTCTGGAGGATCAAGGTACCATCTGGGGTAATAGTCACCCTGGGAAGGAAGAAGACACCATACAGGAGGAAGGTTAAGAACCTCTGCTCACTCTGCACACCTGACAATTGCCAGCACTGGCTGATTTCAGAGAAGCTGGTGGCAAAGAGAGGGCTGCAAAGTATTATGGAGGAGCTTTCTGAAGAAGAAAGAGAGAGGGTCACAAAGTGCTTATGGGCAGGGGGGGAGCAGCACCTTTGCTCAGCAAGTCCAGTCCTCTGGCAAGGCAAAACCCTTGTGGTGGTTTTAGTTATGGTTTCTAGGTAGAAGCTGACTGTGTGCTGCTACCTGCTACTGTTGATGAGGAGTTCAGTCCCTTTGGTCCAGAGCACAGTGGCTTTTGGTGCTGCTCTTGGCTGGCATGGGATGATCACCTTCCCACTTCGGGCTGCAGGTATCAGGCGCTTCACTGGGCTTAGTCTAAAATCTGGTGCTAGGGCTACAGGATGGGGGAATAAAAAAGAAAAAAAGAGGGTTAAGGAGTGATTAGAAACCTCTGCCCTGTGAGCACTGCCACCCAAGGAGCTGTTGATGGCTTGGTAAGAGCAGCATGGCAGTGTCTGGTGAGCAGGATGAGGGAGGGCTTCTGCTGCTGGTTGGTTTCCATCGCCTGCAGGGGCAGGAGCAGAGCACGTAGCAATGGGGATGACCCTAGCAAGTGCAAGGCCTTTGAGGGACACAAGAACAGCTGCCTGGGGACATGGAGAGGATGTTCTCTTCAATATCCTGCTCAAAGTCACCAGTGCAGACATCCAGCTTGCCTAAAAGTCCTCCTGGAACTGCGGAGACAGAATTGGGTTATCTGGGTGCCCTCACAAAAGGCACAGTGAACAGCTGATGCTTACAGCTCTTCATTTCTCTCTGGCATCTCCTGACCACCAGGAGATAACATTTTAGACTAATGTGGAGTGAGTTTGGCATCAATCCAGTGGCAGTCACCATCCAGCAAAGCAGGCTGGATGGGCACTGAACTCTTTGGCCTCTTTCCTCCAAAAAGAGGAGGGCTGTGTGGTGCAGGGGAGCTTCCTGCTGCTGCTCCCTGTCCTGCACACTCTCTGTAGGCTAAAGAGAGGCCCTTGCTCTGGATTTACACAAGAATTAAACTTCGAGGGCTTGTAGAAGGCCTTGTTGAGCCAGCAACAACCTTTGAGTGGTGAATGAAGCAGTTTTTTTGCCTGCTCTTTGCCTTAAGAGATCACCAGCACAGGATATTGGGAAGAGATCTGAAATTCTTCAGTGTCCCATCGAAACCCAGAGCACTGGGGAATGAGGAATTACCTTGCACTGTTAATTCAGCACTTGCATACACTGTGCCATGCTTGTTCTCAGCCACACACTGATACATGCCAGAGTCCTCCAGGACTAGCTTGGAAAACCTCAGCTCTCCACCGCTCACTTCGATGCGGTTCTGTGCAAACAAGAGGATGAACCCAATTAGAGGAGAAAGACAGAGATGGAATTCAAGCCTCGTGTGTTCTGGGTTGAATTTCACAGCAGACTCTTTATGTCAGTTTGAAGCCAGCCTGGTTTTCCATGGGAGAAAACACAGGACCTCTTTATTTTTCGTGGTTTCATTTCCAGTCTGTCCCCACATCACTGTGCTCTGTTTGCTGAGACTCCTGAGCAGCAACGTGCAGGTCGTGCAGAGACAGGTACAAGGTGCTCTTTATCCACCCTGGTAACTGGCTGTGAGTTCCTGTAGTTGCATGAAGCAATGGCTGGGATGGCAGTGGTGGGAGAAGGACCTTGCTGGTGCTAAGGGCTGCAGCATGATGGCTTTGCAGCCTCGTGGGGGACACATGGCATAGGGGGATGTGGGGTGAGGAAAAAGGGGGTTGAGATGCGTTTGCAGCGAGGCAGGAAGAGGCTCTGAGTCTGGAGTTAGCAGGTTGAGCACTGCAGGGGGTGCTGTGCCCTGGCTGAGCTGCTCTGGCTGTCAGACTTGCCCTGCTGGCGGTACCTGGGAGGTCAGGGGCTGCCCGTCCCGAAGCCACCGCACCGCGGGTCTGGGCTTGCCGGCAGCGGCGCAGCTCCAGCGCAGGTCGGAGCCGATGTCAGCCTCTGTGTCTGTGATCACCTTCAGCCACTCTGGCTGAGCTGCAGAGGAACAAGAGTGGTGGCAGAGCACCAGAAGAGCAGGTGAGAGAAGGTTTGTTGTGCCAGGCAGGCAGAAGGATGCTCCTCGTGTCAGCTCTGCTGGCAGTGCCAGCGCAGGAACAGCCTCTGCCTTTGGTGCAGCCACAGCAGGCTGAGCCCTGGGTGGGGCTGGCTGTGCACCCGGGCTGTACGAAATGAGGGCAAGAGCATTGTGGTTTCTCTCCTGAAGAGTCATTCCTGGACTTCAGGGAAGACAGGATTCAGACTGAGAGAACCAGGTTTAAGTTTTGGAACTTGGCCAGTTCTGATCCTGTGGTTAATAGCTCCAAGCATTAGCCCTTGTGGGAGCTCCTCAAAGCTTGGAGAGGATCTTGGTTGAAAAGCAAATTTGGCTTTTTTCCCTCTGGGCTTCCTTCCCTCATTACATCAGTTTTGCTAGCATCATTTTAAAGCAAGTTAGGAGGAGTCTCTCTACTCCCCAGCCACAGGAATCAGGGATCTCTGCAGGGGTTTAATTGGGGCTGGTAGGAGGCAGGATCAGAGGAGGTGGTTTGACTCCCAAAGGCTCAGTGCATGGCCTGGGGCATCTTGCTGTGCCCTGCAGAAGGCACCAGAATGTGTTACCTTGAATGATGATGCGGCCCTGGTAGGTGTCCCTCCCTTTGATGTTTTCAGCCTCACACTCATAGGTGCCTTCATCCTCAAAGCCAACGTCCTGGATCTGCAGGAGGGGCTCACTGCCGATCCACTTGGAGGACTGGGAGCCATCCAGTTTCCTCCACTTGATCTGAGGAACAGGGCTGGAAAAGTCCACCTGGTGAAGGCCAGCTCCTGGGCAGCCTGTGCTGCACTGCAGCATAGCTCAGCCCCCACTCAGCCCCCCCAGGTCCCATCCCAGCTGGGCCACCCAGATGGCTTTAGCCAGTTCCTCCCTCCTCCTGTCCAACTCCATCTCTGGTCTACAGAGAGGGCTTGTAAAAGTGGCAGGTTCTGGGATGCCCTCCCCATCCCAAGCCTGAGGGGCAGGGACACTTCACTCACTTTCCAAAGGCAAAGCACTCCAGGGTCACCACCTGCCCAGCCAGAGCGTAGGTGTCTGCAGGGAACCTGGCCTTTATGCTGGGTGCATACTGCCTGGCATCTGTTAAAAGGAAAGCACCACTGAGGAGGCCTGGATGGCTTCAGAATGTCACTCCTGAGCTCTCAAAGGGCACAGGTACCTGCAAGGCTTCACCACTTCCCAAAACCTTGCTCTGTTTGGATAAGGCAACAGAGGCCAAGTTTCCTTTTCTCCTTCAAACCAGCTCTTGCTGAAGTCTCTCAAAATCTCTTTGCAGCTTCTCAGGACCATTTCTCCTTCATTTCCTAACTGCTGAACTTCCTTTTCTGTGCCCAAGAAGTATCTTTAGGTGCACCTCTGCAAGGTGACCAAAGGCAGAGGAGAGTCATTGTGGACCCTTCCCACCTGGAGTACTGAACCTGTTAGAGTGGGTCCAGGGGAGGCCACAAAGATGATCCAAGGGCTGGAGCACCTCCCCTGTAGGACAGGCTGAGAGGGTTGGAATTGTTCAGCCTGGAGAACAGAAGGCTCTGGGGGCACCTTAGAGCAGGGAAGAACTACAGGAGAGCTGGAGAGGGACTTTTGACAAAGGCATGGGGTGACAGGACAAGGGGTGATGGCTTCAGACTGGAAGAAGCTGGACTGAGATGAGACATTAGAAAGAAATTCTTCCCCCTGGAGGTGGTGAGGCACTGGGAGAGGTCACCCAGAGAGGTTGTGCAGGCTTCAAGCCTGGAAGTGTTGAAAGCCAGGCTGGATGAGGCCTTGAGCAACCTGATCTAGTGTGAGGTGTCCCTGCCCATGGCAGGGAGGTTGGAACTGGATGATCTTTAAGGTTCCTTCCAACCCAACCCATCCTCTGATATATTACGTGAGCCCTCACAGGCTGCACCTTGTGCCATGGTTCTCTCCCAAGCAAGGCAGCCTCACTGATGGGGATTGTAGCTGCAGAAGCAATGAAACCTGGAGACAGAGCTGTTTCCCCCAGGATCCAGCCAAATAAGTTGTTTTTTGTAAGCTCTTAAGCTCCCCTGAGGTGCTGGAGAGTGAGTGATCTGTGCACTGCTGGTGTCCTTTGGAGCATGGGAGCTTTGTGGTGGATTCTTAACTTTGCATTTTTCCTAGTCACACATCCCAGCATGGTAGGGGTTGGAAAGGGACCTCTGGACATCATCCACTCCAACCCCCCTACTAAATCAGGGCACCCACAGCAGCTTGCCCAGGATCACAATGGCCAGGGGGGAGGTTGGAAGCTGTGCAGAGATTCCACAACCTCTCTGGGCAGCCTGCTGCAGGGCTCCAGCAGCCTCACACCAAAAGTTCCTCCTCCTGTTCCCTTATGGCAACCCAAGGGCACTGACCCTCTGCAGCGAGGCTGAGCCTGGAGAACTTGCTGAAAACACTCTTGGTGATGAAGTCAATGTGGCTGGTGGCAAAGCAGGAGTAGTTGCCCAGGTCAGAAGCCTCTGTCTTGGCAATGTAGAGGTTTCCTGTGGCCTGGGACACAAAACGCCTCCCATCGGCTGGGATGAAGTTGGGAAACTCATTCAGGAGCCATCGGTAGGACAACCCTGGGGGGAAGGCAAAAAGGAACTGCTGCACCAGCTGCCTCTGCCCTCTGAGCCGACACCAAGCCCAGCAGGCTGTCCTCTAGGCCAGCCCAGGCTGAAGCTGGTCCTTCTCCATGTGCTAAGCCCTGCCTCTGGTTTGTTCCTTTGTGAATCAACCCCAGATTTAACCTAAAATTCCCAAAGGAAAGCAAGGAGTGCTTCACCCCTCTGGGAATCCCCCAGCAGTGCTGCTGATCCCTCCTAGTGCTGATGCTGCACTGGAAACTCTTACCTGGGTAGTGGGGAGGGGGGCTGCAGGTGAACATCACTCCCCAGCCCTCAGTGATCTTCACAGGGTCTCTCTCCTCTGCTGAGAATTCCTGCAGAACTGAACAGGCAGAGTCAAACCTCTCCAGGGACCACAAGCACCTGCTCCAGGGACCTGTGGCTTCTTACCTCCTGCTCCACAGGCTGGGTTTTGGTGGTTGTACAGGAGGAGGTCCAAAGAGCATAGAATTGTTAAGGTTGGGGAAGGTCATGCAGTCCAACCAGAAACCCAGCACCACTGTGGCATCAAACCATGGCCACAAGGGCCATGGCCACAGCTTTCCTGAATCCCTCCAGGGATGGGGACTCCTCCCTGGGCAGCCTGAGCCAATCCCTGACCACTCTTGCAGCAAAGAAATGTTTCCCAGTCTCCAGCCTAAACCTCCCACAGACTGCTTTGGGTTGGAAAGGACCTTAAAGGTCCAAGGCCCCTGCCACAGTGGCATCAAGCACCAGGGGATTCCTTCAAGTGATGCTGTTGGGTGCCATGCACAGGAGAGCTTCTCTTGGTGTGTGAGCAGGGGGGGTTCAGCTCACCCCCAGCATGACTCTGGCTGCATTTCATTTACCTTGTGGAGACAAACTTACACCCAAAGCGGAGGGAAGCTTCCCTGCTGACCACTGTGCCCCTGGAGTTGGATGCCACACACTGGTAGGAGCCTGCATCCTTGGCCTTCACTGGGTGGCTGATCACCAGGTCCCCTGCCACCAGCCTGTAGCGGGAGTCTGGCTCCATCTTGAGCTCTGTGCCGTTCATCTTCCACCTGCCAAGAGCAAGTGTGAGGAGAGAGAGAGGTAGATCCTCACTGCAGCACTCCTGGGGCCTCTCAGGAGGCTCTTGCTTAGGATCACAGAATTGTTTGGGTTGGAAAAAAAAAAAACCAGCCTCTAAGATCATCAGGTCCAACCATCAACCCAACCCCACCACGGCCACTGAACCATGGACCCAAGGGCCATGGCCACACCTTTCCTGAACCCCTCCAGGGATGGAGACTCCAGCACCTCCCTGGGCAGCCTGTGCCAATCCCTGACCACTCTTGCAGGACAGGAATTGTTCCTAATGTCCAAGCTAAACCTCCCCTGCTCTGTTTCTCCAGCTGTGGTGAGTTGGGATTTGAGTTCGGTTTGCATCTGCTCTGTGAGCTGGGAGGGATGGAGCACCACACATGGACCAGGAGGCATCATCCCCCGTGGGTGGTGCTCTTTAAAGTGGAGAACAGACAGCAGAGCTCTTGCTGGTTGTGTCCTGCTGCAAGGGGGGGGGGGCAGACCAGGCTCACCTGTAGGTGGCAGGGGGACTGGCTCGTGCTCTGCAAGCCAAAGTGACCTTCTCCTCTGCTGAGCCCTCAGGGAAGAGGGTGTGGGCAGGCTGCTCTTCAAACACTGGCCCATAGCTCCTTGTGCTGCTCTGTGCTTGGCACCAAACTGCAAGAGAAGGGAAAAAAATAGCTGTTTGGCTTTCTCTGAATCTTCTCCTTTTCAGTTCTGTAGGGGTGTCCCTGGCAGAGCCTGCAACAAGAGTAGGAGCAAGCTGACAACCAGAACCCATCTGTCCCCACAGCCCAGCCCCAGCCATGGCTCTGGGCAGAGCCTGTGTGCTCTCTGCTGAGCACCTCACACCATCCCTGCTGTGCCAGCGGGACAGACAGCCAGATGAAGGAATGCTGGACACACACCTCCTGGAAAACCTGCACAGACAAGCCCTGGATACCCTCCTTGACCCTGCCAGGAAGGTTCCTCCTCTGTCTCTACAAACTTTGGCTGGTTGGCTCCTCCTAACCCATCTCCAGGAGAAGAGGAGAGAGGAGAACTTAGATCATTGCAGATCTGCCTCTGCCTCCCTGCAGACTCCTGGCAGATCCCCTCCAGCCCTGCATCTGCACCAGCAGCAGCTCTTGACAGCTCAAACCTGCTGCTTGCTGCTGTGCAAACCAACTCTGCAGGTATCAACTCCACTTTTGGACTAAGAGATGAAGCCTGAAGCTTTCTGTGTGGTGTTTGGACGTGGGTTTGATTCTGCTCTTGCTGTCAGGAGCATGGCTCAGGCATAGGCATAAGAGGAACTTCAGACCCCCCCTGGCTTCTCCTGTGCCTGGGCCACCCTTTGGTGTTTCACTGCAAAGTGCCAGCTCTCTGCAGGGACTCTGTGTCCCAGGTAGATGGCAGATGCCAGCAGACCTCCCTCAGAGATTCACAGAATTGTTTTGGTGGGAAAAGCCTTTTCAGATCATCCAGTCCAACCCTTAACCCAGCACTGCCAGGTCACCACCAAAGCATGGCCCTCAGCACCACAGCTCCACAGCTTTTTAATCCCTCCAGGTGTGGGGACTCCACCACTGCCCTGGGTAGCCTGGTGCAGGGTTTGAGAACCCTTTTGGGGAAGGAATTGTTCCTCATGTCCAACCTAAACCTCCCCTGCTGCAACTTGAGGCCATTTCCTCTTGTCCTATCCCTTGTTACCAGGGACAAGAGACCAACTCCCACCTGGCTCCAGCCTCCTTTCAGGGAGTTGCAGAGAGCAATGAGGTCTCCCCACAGCCTCCTTTTCTCCCCACTAAACACCCCCAGCTCCCTCAGCTGCTCCTCCCCAGCCCTGCTCTCCAGACCCTTCCCCAGCCTCCTTGCTCCTCTTTGGACACAGCCTGTCTGGAGGTGGCAGTGCAAATAAGTCAGGACAAAGCAGAAGCTGCCTGGAAACCTCTTCTGTGCAGAAGCAGCTGGTGGGATAATGATCACCAGCAAGGCTGCTCTGTCCCTGTCACCCTGAGAAATGCCTGTCCCCTGTCAGGGCTGGAGCTACTGAAGGCAGCCTGCTCCCAGCACTGTCCCCCTTCTGCTTCTGCAGTGATAAGCTCAGAGATGCTTGGTTAGCCCCAGGATCCTTCCTTGCTTTGTAAGTGAATTCATAACTGTCTTCAGCCTGCCATGCCAGCCAGCAATCTGTTTCCTTTCCCTGCCCCCCCCAGCACTCAGCATGGGCACCAGTTAAATGAAGCTACTCCTGTGGGTCTGATGTTTTATGCAGGAGTCACTTCCAGCAGGGAATGGGCAGCTCAGCTCTCTGGGGCCTGGGGGAAGCAGCCCTTTACCTGTAGCTCCTGGGGTTTGTCTCATGTTCCAGCTGCTCTTGCATGTGGAGATGGAGGAGGAGATGGGTGAGGGGCTCCACTAATTGGCTCAGTGGGTTTGGAGCAGCTGTTGGCTGTGTCCAAGCATCAGGCAATTACCCCAACCCTCAGCTCCAGCAGCCAGGATGTGCTGCTGCAAAGGAGCAGGAGCCTGACAGCCCCTGGTGCCACACAGCAGAGAGGGACCACAGCTTGTGTCTGCTGCTCTGGGAGAAGAGAGAAGCAGCTTTTGGAGGGTCCTGTTCATAGAATTGTTAGAGTTGGAAGGGACCTCAAGGATCATCCAATTCCAACCCCCCTGCCATGGCCAGGGACACCTCACACCAGAGCAGGTTGCTCACAGCCACATCCAGCCCTGGCCAGCCAGGGATGAGGCTTCCACCTCCTCCCTGGGCAACCTATTCCAGTGTCTCACCTAACATCCAATCTGAATCTCCCCACTTCTAGTTTTGCTCCATTCCCCCCAGTCCTGTCACTCCCTGACACCCACAGAAGTCCCTCCCCAGCTTTCTTGTAGCCCCCTGCAGATACTGGAAGGCCACAAGAAGGTCTCCTGGGAGCCTTCTCTTCTCCAGACTGAACAACCCCAACTCCTTCAGTCTGTCCTCACAGGAGAGGAGCTCCAGCCCCCAGATCAGGGTAGTTGCCATTTGTCATCTCCAAGAGCTACCTTCACAAGGGAGCAGGTTGTGCAAGCTGGAAACCTTCTCCTAGTCAGGTCAGCAGTGGCTGTGCTGAGCAAGTCTCAGCTGGAAAGAATTCTGCTGAGCATAATCAGGAGTTAGAGGAGAATTAATCAGGAAGTGGTGGATTAATTGTGGGCTGCTAGAGGGGAGTGAGTGGCTGAAGGTTTAGCAGCTTTCCATGTCGAGGTTAATAGGTGGCACATGGTGAATAATTCCCAGCTAGTTCCCAAAGCAAATATCCACTGCTAACACTCCCATCCCTTTCCTCCTGGGATTCTCCTTCCCAGCCAAGCCCAAGCTGCACTGATCAGCCCTTTTGATTCCATCCAGGATCCCCTGCACCCCTTTGCTTTCCTCTGCTGTCCCTTCCTCCCTGCCAAGGTTAAGGGCTACAACTATCAGGCATTGATTTGCTGGAGTGTAATCAATGCCAGAGCTCTGGGTGAGTTTTCAGCTCCAGTTCCAAGGTGTCTGGCTGGTGCTGGGGGTGAAATGCCTGCATCTCACTCATGAAACAACACAGCAGTTAGATGGAAGTGATAATTAAGCAGTTAGAAGATCAGGGTCTGGTGAGAGCTAAGAGCTGAGAGTAAACCTCAGTAGCTCTGGGGCTGAGCATCTCCTGGCACCCCAGAGCTCTCATTTTGAAGGTTACCAAACAGAATGGAGAGAGGCCAGAGAGATTTTTTTTCAGACTTTTCAGGCAGCTCTTGGTCATGGGAGAGTCCTCTCTGTGGGCTTCACAAGATGCAGTGCTGGGAAGTCATCCTTTGGGTGCGAGGACCAAGGGAGGGGGGCAGTTGCCAACCCAGGGCTGCAGCAGGGCAGATCTAAGTTGGGCATCAGGAGGAAGTTCTTCCCAATGAGGGTGGTGAAAAACTGGAAGAGATTGCCCCATCCCTGGAGACATTCAAGGTCAGACTCAATGTGGCCCTGGACAGCCTGATCTAGCTGGAGGTGTCCCGGGGGGGTTGGACAAGATGACCTTTGAGGGTCCCTTCCAACCTAATGCAATCTGTGGAGCTGCCATCACAGACCTAGAGGCTTTGTGCCTTCACCAGCTCTGGAGCATTTCCCTGAGCCTCCTCCAGAGCTGTTTTGTCCCTTGCTCATGTTCCCAGTGAGGATTTCTCTCTGTCCCAGCTGGCTCCTGAGATGGATTGCATCATCAGCCAAAGGTCAGGAGAAAACAACCCTCCCAGGCTTTACACTGAGTCATTTATTTATTTTTTTTTTCTCCTGGGCTCAGCTTGGATGGGCAGCAAGTTGCAGGAACTCAGCTGGTTAATGGGAGAACCCAACTCCATCTCATTGCCTCTCCCAGATTTGGGTCAGACCAATTTCCAAACAGGCTAATTGCCTCCCAATCTAGGGCAGCCACCCTTCCCTCTGCCTCCTTGGGGATCCAGAGAACATTAAAAGGTAGTTAGATATTTATAAGGACAGGCAAGCAGCCTCTGCCTGGGATGATGAATTAGCTTGAAGACATTATCCAGTTCTCAGGGGTCTGAAGTCCAATGTCTCCCTGCTGAAAAGAGACTTTCAGAGTGCAGCCTGAGACTCCCTGAGATCCAGAAATGGTCCCAAATGAGTGAGGGGAGGGAGGGCAGGATGGGATCTTTGCAGAGTATGGTCAGAAAGACATCCCTAGGAAAAAAAAACAGGATGGGAAGTGGCTTTGTCCTGAGCCAGTCCTGCTGGGCTGCAGAAGGACCTTGGTCCTGCACCTCCTGCTTTTCACCCAGGCTTCACAGAACCATTGCATGGTTTGGGTCAGAAGGGGCCTCAAAGCTCATCCAGTTCCAACTCCTTGCCATGGGCAGGGACACCTCCCACCAGCCCAGCTTGCTCAAGGCCTCATCCAGCCTGGTCTTGAACACCTCCAGGGAGGGGACAGCCACAGCCCCCCTGGGCAGCCTGTGCCAGTGCCTCCCCACCCTCACTCTAAAGAATTTCTTCCTCATCTCCAGCCTCAATCTCCCCTCTTCTGGCTCAAACCCATTGCACCTCCTCCTGTCACTCCAAGCCCTTGCCAGAAGTCCTCCCCAGCTTTCTTGTAGCCACCTTTTACTCTTTTTTTTTTTTTAAATTGGCAAGGGGGAGACCTTTGTCTCCTTCTTGAGCAATCCAAGAGGAGGGAGGTTGGGCACTGCACAAACACATCCCCCTGGTGTCTAAAGCACCCAGGAGAAGGAGCTTCAGCACCACTGCAGCCAGGGAGCACGGAGAGCTTTGTCCTGGCTGAACAACCCAAGCCCTGTGTTTCACCCCTGGGTGCTGTCCTGCTTGGTCCCCCCACAGCCCCCTCTCAGCTCTGCCATGGAGCCCTCCAGAGGTTGCTGCTCTTACCCAGCAAGGTGAGGACAGTCAGGGAGGTGTGAGTGAGTCCAGCTGAGCCTCCCATCCTCTGCCTCCAACCAGGTTATGGCCTCCACAGCTGAGCCTCTGCAGAGGAGTGGGGACAGCAGCCCTGCAAGGGACAGAGAGAGGAGTTAGCTGCAGCATTCCTCTGGCTCTGCTCGAGGCACTGGCATCCAGCTGCCTGTCCCTGCTGGCCACAGGCCCAGGGTGACAGCAAACAGCCATCTGCCCAGGGAGGAGCACCCAGGGCTTTGAAGGAGCTCTTTTTCCTTCTGACTCTACAGATCTGGTTGGGAAATTGTTCCTCTTCTTCCTCCATTATCTGCTCTTCTTCCTCCTCCTTTATCTGCCCTTCTTCCTCCTCCTTTATTTGCCTTTCTTCCTCCTCCTTTATCTACTCTTCTTCCTCCTCCTTTATCTGCCTTTCTTCCTCCCTTCTCCAGAAAGAACACTTCCTCCCTAGCCTTAAAAGCACACAAAGCCAGAAGCAGGCAGGATATTGGTAGCAAGGGAGGAATCATTTGTTCTTTGGTGGCAAAAGGATCTTTAATCAAAACTCCTCAGGCAGGCAGTGACTGCTGGTGTGCTGCTGGTGCCAGCCCCAGATCCCTTGGTCTGGAGAGGTTGTGGGGAACCCAGCTCATCACCATGCACTTGGAGAGCATCTCTGCAAGTAGGTCCTGTGGAAAGTGAGTGAGTGGCACAAAGTGGCTGTGCAGGGCTGGCTCCTTTCCTGCTTTTCCTCTCAGTGTAATGCATGGGGAACAGTTAGTCAAGGGCTAAAGGAGCACTCAGGCATTTCCTGATGCTGTGAGACATGCTGGGAGGCAGAGAGATGATTTCCAGCCCCTCTGTGGACTCCAGACTTCCAGAACCTCTCAGAAAAAGCAGAACCCAAACAAAACACTGAGCTCTTGGTGCCAGCTTCAGCACCCCCCCCCCCCCCTTGTACCTCCATGGGGAGGGGATGGGTGGGAGGTTCCCCCCTCTTCGTTAACAAATGCTTTTGAAACAAAGCCCCCAGCAGCCCCCCAGCCTGGCAGAGCCGTGTGTGCCCCGGTGCCCTCCCCCCCACACAGCCCAGCGAGTGCTGCTGAAGGTGCTGCCAACCCTGGGCTGCGAGTGCTGCTTTATCCCTCTGCTCCAGCTGGTCCTGCTTCCACTCCTCTCCCTGCCCATCTGTCTGCCCGAGCCCCCAGTGCTGCTCCTAAGCCCCTCTGAGCAGGGATTAGCTTTCTAGCCCACGGGATGCAGCTCCCCCCCATGCCGTGATGCTTTAAAGGCTGCGGTGCTCAGCTCATTAAGAGCAGCCCTGGAAGGCTCCTGAGCAAACAGCGATAGCCTGAGTTTGCTTCGTGTCCTGCCTCTGGGGACCCTGGCTGGCTGGAGAAGCCACCTGGCCTCCGTGTCCTCACCCAGAAGAGATGATTTTGCTCCCAGCCCCATCCCAGATCCTCCTTGATTTGTATCTTGCTCGGGTGGTTGGGCTGGAGCTCGGCTGGAGCTCCGGAGCTCGCTGCCTGCCCTCGGCTAGCCCAAGCCCTGCGTCATTACTGCCCCCTAAATGAGGCTGGGGGGGGCTGATTGCGCTGCGTGGCTGGGGCAGGAGGGACCCCCTGCTCTAAGGAGGAGGGGGCTGAGCCCTGCTCCAGACAGGAGGTGTGGGGAAGGGCGTGAGAGCCGCTGGGATGAAAGCTGCTCCCTGCCGGTTGTCCCAGCAGCCCTGAAGGGATGCAGTCACATGAGATCTCTTGATGTCAACGAGCATCATGCCCCAAATGGTGTCCTGAACCCACAGCCTTTCAGCTAACACTGCCCCATTGTTCCCCTGCCTTCAGCCTCTGCCTGCTTTGCCCTCATGTGCCTTGTGCTCACAAAGTCAGCACTTTGGGACAAGGACCAGCTTTTAGCTGGAGCTGTTTTGCTGTGCTGGGGGCTCTCAGGCCGTGCCAGCTCTGCACTAATTCAGAAGTTGACTTTTCCCAAGTCTCTGCAGTTTGGTTTCCTCACCAGCGTGGTGCAGTGCTCAGGGTTTGTGAAAGGCAGCAAGTGTTGAGGCTGTCCTGCACCCAGCAGCAGCAAGGGGAAGTGGGAGAGTCTTGCTCCATCACTGAGGCTGTCACAGAAGCCCAGAATCCCAGCCTGGTGAGGTTGGAAGGGACCTCTGGAAGTCCAGCCCAACCCACAGCAGCTTGCCCAGGATCACAGTGGCCAGGGGGGTTTGGAATCTCTCCACAGAAGGAGACTCCACAACCTCTCTGGGCAGCCTGCTCCATGCCTCCAGCACCCTCACACACTCCTCCTGTTCAGATGGAACCTCCTGGGTTCCAGTTTGTTCCCCTTGCCCCTTGTCCTGCCACTGGGCACCACTGGGTGCTTTCCCCTAAAGCTGTGCTCCTGAGGAAGAGGAGGGTGAGCAGCAGTGTCCTGCTCTGGAACTACTTCTAGCAGCATCTCCCTTCAGCTCCCTTGCCTGCAGCCAAGCCAAGCTGGTTGCTTGTAGGAATGAAGTTGCTTTCATTGATTTAATTAGCTGTTGATTCATTGTTTATGCTTTAAACTCCTATTTGGACCACCAACCCTGCTGCTGGCTCTGGCTCTTCCCACCCTGCCCCCTGTGTACTCTGATCCCTAGTGGTCCCTTCCTTCTCTCCTCTCTTCTCACTTCCTTGTGGCTCTCCCTCCATCTCCCCAGGATCCCCTTCATGCACACAGCTGTGGGTTTGCTGCTGAAACACTCAGAGCCCTTTCCAAAGGTGGGATGTGTGTGGGATGTGCTGCTGCTCTGCAGGCCCAGGGTGGGGGCATGGGGATGCTCTTTCCAAAGGCACACAGGGAGGAGCTGCTGCTGCTTTGCTCTTTGGAACCCAGCCTCAGCCCAGCCCCTGCTTTAATTCCTTTGTCAAACCTTGGGAAGGTGCTAGCAGGGAGAGCTCCAGGTATGGCCCACATCAAGTGAAGGTGGAAGACAGGGACAGAGTCATCTCTGCAAGTGCTGACACTCTCATTTGTTTGCAATTAGAGCCTGGATGAAATAATCCTCTGGGATGCTGCTTGGTGTGCTCCCAGATTGCCTTATCACCTAAGTGCTGTGATCAAATTGTGCCTGAGGGCCTGAACCTGCACCTGGGGCTGTGCTGGGACCCTGGGGAGTGTGGTGGGTGGGTGTGGGGGGATCTTAAAGCCCCCACCCCGAGCTGTGGATCCTGCATCTGACTCTGAACTTCTCCAGAGCGTGGGTGTGAGCTTTGCATCTGAGAGTGAGAGCTGCTCTCCCTCCTTAATTAGGAGAGGGACCTTGGGGACCTGTTCTTTCCCCTCTTCATTGGGAGTGTTTTGACAGTGACTGGAGAGCCTTCTGCTCTGCTGAAAGGGGATCTGTCAGCCCTGCTAATGGATGCTGTCATTAATACTTGCAGTAGCAAGGGAGGCTTGGGCACACTGGGGAACACGTGCATTAGCCCTGCCCTCTGGAGGCCCTGGCATCAGCCACTGTGGTGAGGGCAGAGCTAAAGAGCTGCAGAGAGGTTGTGAGTCCTCCTGAGCCTCTGGAAGAGGAGAGGTTGCCTGCTCCAGCACCTGCAGCTCCAGCATCTGCAGCTCCAGCACCTGCAACTCCAGCACCTGCAGCTCCAGCACCTGCAACTCCAGCATCTGCAACTCCAGCACCTGCAACTCCAGCACCTGCAGCTCCAGCACCTGCAGCTCCAGCACCTGCAGCTCCAGCTCTGACTGTGGGGCAGCATCCTGTGGAGGAGGCAACTCCAGCAGGACTCTGGGTGTTGGGGGGAGCAGAAGTGGCTCTTGGTGGGAGCTTTGCCTTGGGCAGTGCAGGCAAAGGGCTGTCTGCCAGCAGGACACAGGGGCTGTGACTCAGTCTCCTGTGGGGAGCTGTGTGGAAGTGGGGCAGCTCCTTCAGCTGCAGCACTCCCAGGTTTCACAGACTGCACTGGGTTGGGAGGGACCCTCAAAGGTCACCTTGTCCACCCCCCCTGCAGTCATCAGGGACACTTCCAACTAGAGCAGGCTGCTCACATCTAAGCTGGTCTTGAATGTCTCCAGGGATGGAGCCTGCAACCACATCCCTGGGCAGCCTGTTCCAGGGTCTCACCACTCTCATTGTGCAGAACTTTCCCCAGGGAAGGGCTGCTCCTGAGGGTGGCTGATGCAGGGATTTGTCCTGTCCTGTGAGGGACTCTTTTCTTGAGGATCATCCCTCAGGCAGCCAAGGGCAAAGCTTTTGATCTTTGCTGGATTTCTGGCTTGCAAAAACCTTTTCAAGGTTGGGTACATTCTGTCCATCTCCAGAGCAGTGTGCTTCAAGGAGATCCAAAGGGGTTTGTTCTGATGTGTCTCTCCTCCCTGTGCTCAGGGAAGGTTCATTTAGCTGCAAGCTCTGAATTCAGCCTTTCCTGAACTTTTTAGGGGCTTGGCTCTGTTGCTGGTTCCAGGACTTACAGCAGCAGCTGCTGCAGAAACCCTCAGGCCACCCAAACCCCATCCACAGCAGGGAAGTCTTCAAGGTCCAAATGAGGCTGTGGGACAGAGGGAGGAGATAGAGTGGGGGCTTGAAGGAGAAATCCTAGAACCAGAGAATTGGTTTGGTTGGAAAAGACCTTTAAGATTATGGAGTCCAACCCTTGACCCAGCACTGCCAGGTCACCACCAAACCATGGCCCTCAGCACCACATCTCTACAGCTTTTAAACCCCTCCAGGGATGGGGACTCTTGCCCTGGGCAGCCTGGGACAGGCCTTGACAACCCTTCTGGGGAAGAAATTCTTCCTCATGTCCAACCTAACCCCCCCCTGGTGCAACTTGAAGCCATTTCCTTCCATTCTGTTGCTTGTTTCTTGGGAGAAGAGACCAACTCTCACCTGGCTCCAACCTCCTTTCAGAGGACAGATTGAAACACTCTGCTTTAATCCACCCCACCTGGGTGCAAGCTTCCCATCCTCAGGTGCCTCCATCACCCCCAGCATAGCAAAACCCCCTGCCAGGCAGGACCCTGGGGCAGAGGGAGTTTGTCCCTTCCTGTGTGCTGAGCCCCAGCCCATCAGGCAGCCACAAATGAGCCCAGACAGCAGAGCCCCAGCTGTGGGTAGCATCATGGCAGGGAAGGAGCTCTGGCTGTGAGCACCATCTGCTCCTGCAGCTCTGGGATGGAGGCTTTAAGCATCCTGAACCAGTCTCAGCCCCTCCTGTGTGAGCA
Organism: Indicator indicator; assembly: GCF_027791375.1. Taxonomy (NCBI): domain Eukaryota; kingdom Metazoa; phylum Chordata; class Aves; order Piciformes; family Indicatoridae; genus Indicator; species Indicator indicator. Next base: position 3,935,650 of record NC_072044.1, read on the forward strand.
CAGCCAGGGGCAGAGATCTGGGTTCAGTTTTGGGCCCCTCACTCCAAGAAGGACATTGAGGGGCTGGAGCAGGTCCAGAGAAGGGCAGCAAAGCTGGGGAAGGATCTGGGGAGCAGGGCTGGGGAGGAGCAGCTGAGTGAGACTCAGCCTGGAGGAGAAGAGCCTGAAGGGAGACCTCACACTCTACAACTCCCTTAAAGGAGGTTGGAGCCAGGTAGGTGTTGGTCTTCTCTCCTAAGTAACAAGGGAGAGGGTGAGAGGAAATGGCCTGAAATTGTGCCAGGGGAGGGTGAGGTTGGACATTAGGAACAATTTATTTGCTGCCAGAGTGGTCAGGGATTGGAAGAGGCTGCCCAGGGAGGTGGTGGAGTCCCCACCCCTGAAGGGGTTCAAGAAACCTGTGGCCATGGCACTTGGGGCCAGGGTTTAGTGGCCATGGGGGGCTTGGGTTGATGTTGGACCTGATGATCTCAGAGGCCTTTTCCAACCTTAATCATCTGTGATTCTGTGATGTCAAGCAGCAAAAGACCAACCCAGTGGCAATGCTCCACTCAACTCAGCTTTGCTTGCTCTAGAAGTCAGTTGTGTTTGCAGAGCCACCTCCAAAGCTCAGGGGTGGGATTTTACTTGGGATGAGGTTGGGTTTGGTTTGGATCTGGCTCTGATCCTGTTGCTTATGGAGCTGTGGGGCTGGGCAGGATGCTGCAGGCTCCCTCACTGTGTGCTGCAAACCAATTACATCTGGAGCAATCCTGAATCACCATATCCATGGAAACTGATGTGCTGCTCCTGTTGACACAGAGCATCCTGAGCCATGCTGCTCCCCTGCAGAGCAGACCTGGGGCTCAAAGTGTCTGCATGGGCCCTAATTAATTGAGGGGGGTGGGGGGGGGAGGGAGGGTGCAGCATGCTGTAGGGTTTGGTGTCTGAAATGGGTGCAGGAGCAGAGAATCAAACTGGTTTGGGTGGGAAGGGACCCTTAAAGGTCACCCAGTCCAATCTCCCTGCAGTCAGCAGGGACAGCTGCAACTACAGCAGCTTGCTCAGGGCACCAGACAAGTCCTTCTTGGAGTGAACATTGTTTTGCTCAGGAGAAGGTTTCCCCACGACCTGCCTGCAGCCTCCCAGACCGGGCACAGCTTGCCTGAGGCTGCCAGCACAGCAGGCAGCTCCTAAGCTCTCCCTGAAGAGGTGTTTCAATCGATAGCCCCAGTCAATAGCAGCTGGAAGGATGCTTAAAGTCTTTGGAAACAAGGCCACAAGTGCCTCCAGTTGAGCACAGGAGGATGGAGGAGCTGCTGCCTGTCCCAAATCCTCTTTAGCACCCTGCTTACAGCTGCTGAAATTCCAACTGTTGTGCCCCTCCTATGGACACTCTCCTGCAAATCCACCCTGCAGCAAACCACTCTCTGAGGACGATCTTGCAGCCTCTTTGCCTGGGAAATGCAGGTCCTTCATCTGGGCTTGCAGGGAAGGGGCTGCTGAGCCAGGCTGGATGTCCCAGAGGGGCTGGCAGAAGGAGGGATCTGGGATCTGGCTGCTCCTGCTGCCCCAAACTCCAAACTCAAGCCTCACAGAGCAGATTTCTCCATTCCTCTGGCAGCACAGCTCCGTGCACTGAGCATGGGGAGCTCTGCCCATAGCCTGGGACCTCCACAGCACTGCCAGCCCTGCACACCCTCCCACCTCCTGCTGGTAGTGCTGCTGTGGCGTCAGCAGCAGGAGCTCTTTGATGTGGCACCAGTATAAATAGCTCCATACCTGCCACAGAGCTCAGCTCCAGCCCCTCCCCTGCCTGGGAAATCACTTGGCAGCAGCCAGTCCCAGGGAGAGGCTGAAGTGAGGAGAACCAAGTGTGGAGCTTGGGAAACCTGAATGACACAGCCCCAGGCAGGTGGTGTGTGGTATGGGGAAGCCCTGACAGCTACCAGCACTGCTGCTGCCTGCCCTCTGTGTGCCACTGGGTAAGGTCCTTCCCATGTGGTGGGGATCTGTGCATGGCACTGGGCACCTGCCCCAGCCTCACAGAGCCTTCCTGGTGTGGATGGGGTCCAGGCATGGCACTGGACACCTTGCACAGCCTCACAGAGCCTTCCTGGTGTGGATGGGGTCTGTGCATGGCACTGGGCACCTTGCACAGCCTCACAGAGCCTTCCTGGTGTGGATGGGGTCTGTGCATGGCACTGGGCACCTTGCACAGCCTCACAGAGCCTTCCTGGTGTGGATGGGGTCCAGGCATGGCACTGGGCACCTTGCACAGCCTCACAGAGCCTTCCTGGTGTGGATGGGGTCCATGCATGGCACTGGGCACCTGCCCCAGCCTCACAGAGCCTTCCTGGTGTGGATGGGGTCTGTGCATGGCACTGGACACCTGCCCCAGCCTCACAGAGCCTTCCTGGTGTGGATGGGGTCCAGGCATGGCACTGGACACCTGCCCCAGCCTCTCAGAGCCTTCCTGGTGTGGATGGGGTCCATGCATGGCACTGGGCACCTGCCCCAGCCTCACAGAGCCTTCCTGGTGTGGATGGGGTCTGTGCATGGCACTGGGCACCTTGCACAGCCTCACAGAGCCTTCCTGGTGTGGATGGGGTCTGTGCATGGCACTGGGCACCTTGCACAGCCTCTCAGAGCCTTCCTGGTGTGGATGGGGTCTGTGCATGGCACTGGGCACCTTGCACAGCCTCTCAGAGCCTTCCTGGTGTGGATGGGGTCTGTGCATGGCACTGGGCACCTTGCACAGCCTCTCAGAGCCTTCCTGGTGTGGATGGGGTCTGTGCATGGCACTGGACACCTTGCACAGCCTCTCAGAGCCTTCCTGGTGTGGATGGGGTCCATGCATGGCACTGGGCACCTTGCACAGCCTCTCAGAGCCTTCCTGGTGTGGATGGGGTCTGTGCATGGCACTGGGCACCTTGCACAGCCTCACAGAGCCTTCCTGGTGTGAATGAGGCCCATGCACAGCACTGAGCATCTGCCCCAGCCTCTCAGAGCTCCTCAGCCTTCCCCTTGGCACTGCTGGGTGTTGTGCTGGGCTGTGCTGGAGGGGAGATGGGCACTGGGATGCTGGAGATCTGCAGTATCCTCAGCAGAGGGGACCTTGGTGAAGCCCTGCTGAAATCCTTTCCTTCCTAGGAGAAGGTTTGGGTACCTCCCACAAAGGTGTCAGGTTTATTTTGCTCCTTGGAAGGCATGATCCTCCTGTCTGACCTTCTCACCTGTCTTTGGCAAAGTGGTTTTGAGTACTCAGTTCTCCAAATAGTGCCAAGCTGCTCTCTTCTTCACAAGAAGGTGCAAGAACCAGCACACAGCATCCATGCCTTGTCCCTCCTCCAGTGCAGGCTCCCTGTTCTATGTCTGTCTGGGACTGCCAGCTCCACAGGCTGCCCAGTAAAGAGCACAGGAGACCACTGGGGACCTAGGCTGCTGGTGGGGCTGGGTTCAGTGGGTGGCAATGCTCCTCATGCTCCCTCAGCTCTTGGCACCTCTCTCTCGTGCTCGTGTTGAACACTGGAAGAGGCTGCCCAGGGAGGTTGTGGATCCCCCTCCCTGGGGCAGCTCTGAGCTGGCTGCTGCTGGGAGCCAGCCCCGAGGCCACTGAGCCTGGGGCTCACCAGCTCCCACAGCTCTGCTCCACTGAGCAGGGAGCTTCTGGACTGGGAAGCTGTCAGGAGAGTCCCTCGGGAGGTGATGTGCTCCAGGTGGCTGCTTGGCTTTGCTTTGTGCCCAGCACCTTCAAGGGAGCAGCTCAAAGGCTGGGGTGGGGGCACAGTCACTGCAAGGAGACAAAGTGCTCTTGGGGCTTGCAGAGGGGAGGAGGAGCTGAGGAATGTGGGGAGATGTCTGCCTCTCATTATCCATCCCATGGATCCTTTGGGCTTTGGCCATGCACAAGGCATGCAGGTGGCTGAACTGCTGGCTCAGGCTTTCCTCCACACCAGCTCAGCCTCCACGTGGACCAAAGCCTCCACACACCACACTCAGGTACCTGTCTGGGAAACACCTCCATCTATCTCTCTCTGTGTGACCTTTGGGGGGGGGGGGAGAGCGAGGGGGGCGCGAGCAGTGTTGCTTGGGGGGGGGGAGGGGGGGATATGCGTGGGGCAGGATGGGGGGGGGGATTCTCTCACATGGGTGGGGCGGGGGGAACGGAGGGGGGGAGGCGGGGGGGGGGCGGTGGGGGCTGGGATTGTCACTAGAGTGAGCGAAAAGGGCGATGCTATCCTGAGCCACACACTATCTGTAGTAGGGGGTTGGGATGGGTTAGGGAAGGAGGGGGGGGGTGTTGTGGGGTTTGGGGTTAGAGGGTGGGGGGGAGGGGGTGGGCGAGTGGAGGGGAGGGGTGGGGTGTGTTGGTAGATTGACAAATGGGAATTAAGAGTAGGAAGTGGGGGGTAGACAAGTGATAGGATATAGTATTAAGGGGAGAGGGGAGCGAGAGAATAGGTAGTGTTAGAGTAAGGGTTGGGGGGTGAGGGGGGAGGAAAGGGGGGGGGTTAGTGGATGGGTGAGTGTGGGGGTGAGTGCGGTGCGCGTGGAAGTGTGATTATCTTAGACACACACACTGGGGGGGTGAGGAGGGAGGAAGGGGGAGAACATGAGAGGATGTGGGGGGTATGGGGTGGGGTGGGAGAGTGGGGGGGAGTGAGTGACATTAGATAAGTGTGATTTAAGGAGCAATATATTTAGAGGAAGAATTTGGAGGGGGGAGAGGGGGGGATGAAGGGTAAAGCGAGACAATAATATGGTAGGTGGGGGGACAGGGGGGGGGTGGAAGGGGTATCACACTCAAGTGAGTAGAGAGTAGATAGAGGGGGGTGAGGTGGGAGAGACAAGTGGGGGGTGTGCGATGATGTGATGGTATGGATGTAGGGAGGTTGAGTATGGATGACATTGTAAAACGGGTGTATGTTGGTGGAGGGAGTGAGCAATATAGTAAGGACTAAGTACAAAGAACTTTGTTGTAGGGTTGGTGGTTGGTGTGGGGGGTTGGTGTGGGGAGGTGTTGTGGTCTGGAAAATGTGTATAAGGTAGGGGTTTTGTCTTGGTGATGTGTATTTTTGTATATTTTATTATGTATAGATGGGGAGATGGGGTTGAGGGATGTGGGGAGGGGAGTGTGTGGGGGGGGGTGTGGTGTGTGGGTGGGGGTGGTGGTTTGGGTTTTGTTTGTTTTGTTTTTTTTTTGTTGGTTATGTATGATGATTTGGTGTGTGTGGGTTAAATATAAAGAAGAGAAGAAAGGAAAGGGATAGGTGATTGAGGGAATGTATGTAATATGAAAAGAGAGAAAATAGGAAAGTAAAAAATGATGAGGATTTAAGGTAATTATATTTTAATCGAAGTATAGTTATAAATAAAGACAACTAGGAATCTAACAAAATGTGGGTGCTGTTTAGAATATGGGACACGATGGTCTTCCTCATCCTCCTGGAGAGGAAACCGAGGTCCCTTGGGCTGTTTTGGGCTCTGCCAGCTCGTGCTGGGGATGCTGAAGTAGTTCTGTGTAGAAAAAAGCTCTGTGAGCCCCTCCCAGACACCACGTTTGGGATGCCCGACCCCACGAGAGGGCTCTCAAAGTGCCCCTCGCCCCTTCCCCCCGCAGCAGAAAGCAGCAGCAAAATCCTAACAGCGACAAACACCACAGAAATTCCCGGAGTTATTCCACCAGAGACATTCCTGCTGCCAGCCGCGGCCGCTCAGCCCCTGCCACAAGTGACAGATCCATGGCACCCCCCCCACCCCCCTCCATCCTCCCACCTCCACCTCCGGCTCCTCTCCAGCGCAAGCGGAGCCTGCAGAGCCATCACCCACCCCAAAATACCCAAACCAACCCCCTGCTCTCTGCCCCCCCATCCCCACCTGGGCCGAGCGGGGTCCGGCAGGTCCCTCCTCACCGGAGCAAAGCCGAAGGCAGCAGCAAGTTGGCTCAGCTCGGGGGAACGGTGCCCTGAAACCCGGAGCCTCTCTGCTCCCCTCTCGGCTGAAGGAAGGAAAGGGAAGGCTCTTACCTGGCGTGGGACGGACGCGTGGGCACCAAGCGGGGAGCAGCAAGGCCCCAGCAGTGCTGGAGGCTCGGCTGCGAGGCAGAGCTGGGCTGGTGGCTGCCCGAGCGGGGATGTGTGTGCCCGGAGCCACTGCAGCATCTCTGCATTAGGATGTGCTCCTCCCTCTCCTCCCTCCTTGCGTGCGCGCTCCCTCGCTCGCCGCCAGCCACCACCCCGCTCCCTGGAGAGGACAATTTGGATTTATTTATTATTTTCCTTTAATTTACCCCCCCCCTCCCCTCCCTCCTCTCTTCTGCCTTTTACCTCACTTGCCACGGTCCAAGGACCAGTCAGGGAGGCAGAGTGACTCGCAGCATCATGCATAATTCATCCTCTTCCTCAAACCTCCTGCTCCAACCGCTCCTCCAGCAGGAAAAAAAAAAAAAAAAACAAAACGAAGGCACCGATCGCCGCCGGCTCGCCCCATCCCTGGGGCTGGAGCAGGTGTAAGGCTGGTGGGGGGTGAGATGGGAGGTGGGGGGGATCCAAGGCTGTGTCTGTGGAGTGGAAGGAGGAAAAGGATTAAGCCCAGCTGGGAAGGAGGTGTCTGAGCAGAGACATCCACCTCTGCACAGTGTGTTTGTGTAGGGAAGCTGTGCTTGGATATGGAATCAAGGAATGGTTTGGGTTGCAGGAGATCATTGAGTCCAACCATCAACCCAACCCTTCCATGGCCACCAAACCACATCCCCACATGCCATGGCCACATATTTCTTGTACCCCTCCAGGGGTGGGGACTCCACCACCTCCCTGGGCAGCCTCTTCCAGTGCCTGACCACTCTGGCAGCCAAGAAATTGCTCCTCATGTCCAACCTAAGCCTTCCCTGGCACAATTTCAGGCCATTTCCTCTCATCCTCTCCCTTGTTACTTGGGAGAAGAGACCAACACCCACCTGGCTCCAACCTCCTTCCAGGGACTTCCAAACCCTGACCACTCTTGCAGGACAGAAATTGTTCCTAAGTCTCTGTCTCCCTACAGGTATCTCTGTGTAGAGCTGCACTTCGTAGCCAGGCTGTGGAGATTGTTCCTAGAAGGATTTGGGGAAGCTCCATCAAGCCAAGGGTGGCTGCTGGAGGGGGTACCTGAGCAGAGCTGCTGGGGAGGATGGAGTTTCCTCACAGCAGGGGTTGCAGTGTGTGACCAAGCTGGGGGCTCTGCTCACTGCTTGGTGTTCAGCTCAGCCTGGAAGGGGAGGGGAGGGGAGGGGAGAAGCTTTGAGGGGTTTGTGGGGGGTTTGATTCTGCCAGAGCCACCTTTGGGGGATTTTGGTTTTTTTGGGGGGTCTGCCCACCTTTTGGGGAGTTTGGGGGTTTTTAGGTCTTGCTGAGCCACCTTTGGGGGTTTTGGGGTTTTTTTTTTTGAGGTCTGCCAGAGTCACCTTAGGAGGTTTGTGGGGATTTTGGGGTCTGTCAGAACCACCTTTGAAGGGTTTTGGGTTTTTTGGGGGGGTCTGTCAGAGCCACCTTTGGGGGGCTTTGGGTTTTTTTGGGTTCTGCCAGAACCACCTTTGGGAGTTTTGGGTTTCTTGTCTGCCAGAGCCACCTTAGAGGATTTGGGGTGGGTGGGAGATGTTCAGTCTTCCAGAGCCACTTTTGGAGGTTCATTTTGGGGTCTTCCAGAGTTACCTTTGGGTTTTTTTGGGTCTTCCAGACCCACCTTTGGTTGTTGCTGTGGCCCAGAGTGCTCAGGGCTGGGTTTGCCTGGGTTGCCAGCACTCTGCAAATGAGGGCATTACAAATCTAACCTTTAAACTGCACAATTTCCTCTTTTGGGTTTGGTTTTTATTTATTCATTTATTTTGGAAGCCCTTTCAGACAAACTTCAGTGGCCAAAGCAATCCCACAGCTTCCCAGCAGGAAAGCAGGCTGCTGACCACCAGTGTCCTGAGGGAAGGGGAGGAGGGGCAGGGGGGAAATAATCCTTGTTTAAAGACGACATAATAGGTTCCCCAGGGAGGTGATTGAATCCCCTTCCCTGGAGGTGCTGAAAAGCCTCAGAGATGAGCTGTTGAGGGATGTGGTTTAGCACCAGACTTGGTAGGGTTAGAGACTGGTTGGACTGAATGAACTTAAAGGGCTTTGGCCACTAAAAAACAGTCCCATGGTTCTGTGACTCTAAATCAGCTTTTCCCTTACCAAAATCAAAGGTTTGGTAACACTCTGGTGACTGGAGGGTGGCTGTGCCCCCCCCATGAAGCTGCACCCAGAGCCCTTCCCAGTGAGGATCTGCAGCCAGGAGATCTTTGCTGGTTTCTAACTGCTGGGGCAAGGTCTGTCCCGGTGGAGTGATGCTATGAGATGTGACAGGGACACTCCAGAACCTCTTCCGTGACAGCCTGCAGGCACTGAGGTTTGGAGGACAGAGATGCTGCTGATCCCATCGCTGCTGAGCAAGTTGGGGTGCAAGGGACCCCCCGCCAGTGTGGGGTTTTACTGGTGGGTAGGTCACTGCCAGGCTGTGCATAGCAAAGTGGGGAGCAGTGGGGAGAGGGTGGCAGGAACCATCCTCTCTGTGGTTTCCAGCCCTTCCAGCCCCAGCCCAGACCTCTTAATGATGTCAGGGGGATCAGTGGGCACTGGGGCTGGCCACAGGTTAATGATCTGCAATTAGAGAGGAGTAATTAAGGCTTTAGTGTCTCTATTGATCGGCAAAGGTCCAGGCTCCTCCAGTGAATGGGTGTGGGCAGGGGAGTGCCTGGGGGGCAGTGAGGGATGTTACTGGTCCCATCTCCTTTCCCTGGTTTGCTCTTTTCTTAGCTCTCCACTGGGATTTTTGGAGGGAGACTGGGAGAAACTGGCCACAGCCCTCCCCACAGACCTCTCCTGGGACAGAAAGGAAGGACAGGGCTGGATCCTGGCCTCCAGCAAAAGAATCACAGAATGGTAGATGTGGGAAGGGACCTCTGGAGATCATCCAGTCCAGCCTCCCCCAGCAGCTTGCCCAGGTGGGTTTGGAAGCCCTCCAGAGAAGGAGACTCCACAAGCTCTCTGGGCAGCCAGCTCCAGAGCTGGAAACCCAGAAGAAGTGATGAAGCCAGTGGAGGGAGAGGGACCTGCCTCTACCCTTCCTCCTCCATGTATCTGCCACCAACAGCTCCCTGAGGGTCTCTCTGATGGTGACAAGGACCTTGGTGACCTCTTGGCTGTTTGTCCTGGTGCAGACATGTACCAAGACCACAGCTGGGGCAGGAAGCAGCTCTTGGGGGGGGCCTCACTGGGGTATTCCCAATCTGGCAGTGGATGGCTCTCAGCTGCACTAATGGGCAACAGGCTGCAGCTGCCTCTCTGGGGAGCAGAAAGAAGCTAATTGGAGGCAGCCTGCTGACATCAACCCAACCCTGCTGTCCCAGGGGGCAGGCAGAGGTCAGGGCAGAAGTGGGTGCCATTATTGTGCCATCAAAAAGGGATGAGTGCTAATGGCTCTGTGTCTGCCCTGGCATCGATTGTGAGGATGAGTCCATTGCTACTCTCTCTGGGATGATGAAGATGCTGTTTGTGTCCCATGGGAATGATGGAAGCACAGCTCTTGGTATGACTGAGACCATGCACCTCCTGCTGCCTGTTGTTGTGAGGTGTGTGGGGCTGGGGGAGGGGAGGGGTCGTGAGGGTTTATCTGGCTTGGATTTCAGCATGGAATGAGATTTCATCTCACTTTTGCTTTTGACAAGAGCTTGTAGTGGCAGGATGAGGGCCAAGGGCTTTGAGCTGGAGGAGGAGAGATTGAGATTGGAGATTAGGAAGAAATTCTTCCCAGTGAGGGTGGGGAGACACTGAAAGAGGTTGCCCAGGGAGGTTGTGGCTGTCTCCTCCCTGGAGGTGTTCAAGGTCAGGCTGGATGAAGCCTTGAGCAGCCTGGGCTGGTGGGAGGTGTCCCTGCCCACGGCAGGGGGTTGGAACTGGATGAGCTTTGAGGTCCCTTCCAACCCAAACCCTTCTATGAATCCATGGCCACAGGTATGGATTCTTCACCCTTGGAGCAGGGACCAAGGGTGGTTGGTGCCTCCACTGCCCCAGTCTGCACTGGGAACCTCTATACTGGGCAAGAGGTGCTTTTTCTTTTCCTTCTTAGTGCTGTTAAGTGGTTGGGGAGGGGGCAGCTGAAGCCCCCCCTGCAGCACCGGAGTAGGAAGCACTCAGACCTCCATTAGGGAGGACCACAGCAATTACATCTTCATTAGCCAGCAGCTCTGCTGCCTTCCCCCCTCCTCCAGCCCGTTCTTTGCACCAGGGACTCTCCTCAAGAGCACTTCAGAGCCTCGGGGGCAGGAAGGACTGGAGGGGGTGGGGAGGGGTAGGGTTGGTCCTAGGGGGAGGCAGCACTCCCCAGGATGTGCTGTGCTGGGAGAGGGGGAGCTGGGTTTGGGGGGGGGGGTTACTGGTGCTGAGCAGCTCTCACCTTCTAGAAGCTGCTGGAGATGAATTGCAGGCTGAGGATGAGTTTTGAACAATGTTTTATTATATGTTTAGTGTTCTCTATACAAAAAAAAAAATCTTTTTTTTTTTTTTTACAGTGATTCAAAAAAGAAAAAGAAATCTGAGTAATTTTGGCCTTCTTTCATCTCTCATGCAGTCATTTTTTTTTTAAATATAAGTCCTTATATTGAACTTTTTTCCCCCCCTCTTTTCTTTTCCCTTCTGTAGTCCATAAATCTTCTGGCTGTAAACTGTGAACCTGACAGCCTCAGCTCTATGTTTCTCATGGGGACAAGTGGCTTAAGCACAAAGCTTGGAGGGGTTTGCTTGACAACAACCACAAAAGGAAACAAATAAGAGATGGGGGCAAATAAATGCATAGAATATTTGAGGACAACCAGGAGGCTTTACAGAGTGGATGGATGGATGGATGGATGGATGGATGGATGGATGGGCAACCAGGAGGTTTTACAGAGGGGATGGATGGATTAGGGATAGAAGGATGGGTGGGCAACCAGGAGGCTTTACAGAGGGGATGGATGGATGAGGGGATAGAAGGATGGGTGGGCAACCAGAAGGTTTAACAGAGGATGGAAGGATGGAGGAAGGATAGAGGGAGGGATGGATAGACAGATGGGCAACCAGGAGGCTTTACGGAGAGAATGGAAAGACGAATGAAGGATAGAGGGAGAGAGGGAGGAATGGATGGATAGACAGATGGGCAACCAGGAGGCTTTACAGACAGGATGGAAGAATGGATGGATGGATAGACAACCAGAAGTTTTATAGAGGATGGATGGATGGATAACCAGGAGGTTTTACAGAGAGAAAGGGTGGATGAAGGACAGAAGGATGGATGGATGTGGGCTGGAAGGATGAATAGCCAACAGGGAGATTTTACAGAGTGGACAGACAGATAACCAGGAGGTTTTACAGAGAGAAAGGATGGATGAAGGATAGGAGGATGGGTAGACAGAAGGGCCAGAGGATGGAGGGATGGGTGGGTGGAGGATAGAAGGATTCATGGGCAACCAGGAGATTATACAGAGCGGACAGACGGACAACCAGGAGGTCTTCCAGAGAGGACAGCTGGCTGGGGATATATTTACAAACCAAAGGGAAACCAAACCAAACCAGCCCAACACTTTCTCTCTGCTGTGAGCAGGAGGGACAAAGGTTTTGCACTGTGTGCTGTGAAGGCAGGAGCAGGTTGTGTGGGGGCTGAGATGGGGTTCAGGCTGCGTGTGGCAACCAAAGCCTGGTGCTGGCTCGGGAGGCACCGGAGCTGCCGGGCCAGGGGAGATACTGATGCAGGGGGTTAGTGTGGTTAGGAGCAGAAAAGCTTTTGTTCTTGTCATTAATAAGAGGTCTCAGTGCAAGAAATGGAAGGTGGGGTTTGGTTTGGTGTTTTGTTGGTTTTTAAGAGTTGGGGTTTGTTTTTGTTTTTTTTTTTTTTTATTGCTTAACTGAAAAGTTTGCTGCTCGCCCGAGGCTGAGCCTGGCACGACCGACGGAGAGGTGCAGGTGGAGCTCACAGCTCTGCTGGGACCTGCCTGCTGAGGAGAGCTGCTGGCATGTGCCAGGATGGGGGGATGGATGGTGCTGTGTGCCAGCTAAGGCATGGCAAGGGGCAGGGGATTGCTGCTGTGTGGCTCTGTTCTTGGCTCTGTGGTGGCAGCAGGAGCCGTGGCTCCTCTTTGATCCGGATTGAGCTCTTGGATTGGAGGTGACCACAAGCCATGGACCTGGGGACTGTCACCTGTGAGAAGGCAAAGCTGGCAGGAGAGGTGTGGTGAGGACACCCTGATGGGGTGTCCAGGCAGGACAGACAGTTGGGGTTTCTGTGAGCAGGGTTTCAGGGTTGTGCCAAAACTCCATTGTTTCCTCCTCGATGCTTTTCTGTCCCTTACTGCAACACCACTTGAGGAGAAGAGGAGCAGCCTCCAGACCATGGAAACGCAGCAGATGTCCTCTTGTAGCCCACACCTGTGCTCCTGTGGCTTGTGTCAGCTCTTGGACAAGTGCAGGGCTCCAAACAGCACAAAGGCTGAGTATCCAGGAGGGGCAGGATGAGTCCTGGGCTTGGATGCAGCCAGCAGAGTCTGGATCCTTCTCCAGGGAGCCAGGATATGTCCTGCACTTGGATTCTGGATCCTTCTCCACAACACGGATGAGAGTTTGGCTCAGGCTCTTTTAGGAACAGGCTTGAATTACCAAGTTGGGAGTTGGACCCCAGCTCTTTTTTCCAGCTTCTGGGAGCACTTGGGTTTGGATCTGGCTCTTCTTTCTCTTGGTATTTATTTAGTTATTTATTTATTGTGTTGGCCTCTAATTTAAACCTTATATGAAGATCTCTCTTCTGGAAAAGAAGAGGTGAAGGTGTGCCCTGCTCCAGAGAGGCTGTGCAGATCCTAATGGGAATGGTCACCCCCTCTGATGGACCCAACCAGGGCTCCTGCCCTTTGAGCAGAGGGAGGCTGATCTGGGGCCCTCCTGAGCAGCTCCTACTGCTGGGGGTTACACTCCAGGCAGTGGGAGATGAGGTGACTGCTCTGGCCCCTCCAGAGAGGGACAGCTGAGGATGGAGAAGCAAAGCAGCTCCTGCAGGGTGACACTGGGGACAGGCAGACTCAACCTCCAGCCTTGAACAGGCAGAGATGGGTGGACAAGAGCCCTCAGCACCAGCACTCCTCATGCCCCTCACCTCCATCCATCTCCTAGTGCTCAGAGGATGCTTGCCCAGCAGCAGCATGGCTGTGATGCCCATGTGGGTGAAGCCACTTTGGGGTGGCATGAGGTCACCCCCTCAGGGCTGTGGTGGCTTTGGTGGTCAGAGCTGTAGTGGCTTCACTCCCCACAGCACAGCTTTGCTCCCCACGTTCAAACAGCTGCTCAGCTTTTGCTAAAGGGAGTAAAATTGTTGAGCTCAGGAGGAGTTTTGAGCTTAGTGAGAACTTTCTATGGGCTCCAAAACTCTCAGGAAGGTTTCCAAGAAATATTGACGTTTTTTAATAGAGCTTTATCATTTGTGAGTCAGTTTTACACCCAGTTAATACAAGGCTACAAGTAACTTACACCAAGCCAGCTGTCCACTGGGCCCTCTGCAGACAGCTCCTTCCTTTTCTGGTTACTTCAAGTAACCTGGTGGTAGGACTCTAAATGTTTCTAGAAGACTTTCTGGGGGGCAAGGATAGACCTGGCTGGGTTGAGGCCAGCTCCTTCCTTCCCTGCTTGCTGGGGCACACGCTGCAGAGCTCCAGGGTGAGATATTTTTTCCATTTCCAGATGGATGCTGAGAGGTTTGCTCAGTGAACTGCTGCTTAATGACAGGAGAGAGACTACAGCAGGGTAGATCTAGGTGGGGCAGCTGAAGAAGCTCTTTACTGTGAGGTGGTGGAACACTGGAACAGGTTGCCCGGGGAGGTGGTGGAGGCCCCATCCCTGGAGACATTCAAGGTGAGGCTTGAGGGGGCTATGAGCAACCTGATGGAGTTGGAGGTGTCCCTGCTGGCTGCAGGGAGGTTGGACTGGATGACCTTTAAAGGTCCCTTCTCAACCTGATGCATTCAATGATTCTATGAAGGCAGCCTCTGATGTGAGTGGCACACAGGCTGCCCTGCTGCCACCTGTGCCTGCCCAACTGCCTTGGGGTTTGCAGGTGCTGTGTGGCAGCCAAGGGTCTTGTGGTCCCCATTAGTGATTGGGGCACAAAGCAGTGAGGATGTGGTGTGCTGGGGGGTGAGTGAAGATGCCCAGCTCTGGTGGCAGAGGCATGGCAGAGGCTGTTGTTACTTCCTCTCCTCATTTCCACCACTGTTTGGGCAAGTTAAGCAAATTCAGTATTGTAAAGGCAGCTGGAGGCTTGGGAAGTGATTATCCCTGCATGTCCTGGGAATGGGCTGGGAGATGCTCTCCTTAGAGCAGCTCAGTGGAGGGTGACAGCAGCAGAAACAGGCTTGTTGTGATGGTACCAGAGCTCCTGCTCTATGAGGTGGCATGGGTGGAGGACCTCAGCAGATGGATTTTTGTGTGTGGAGAGGGAACATCCCTGCACTGCCCTGGGGTACCAGCAGCTCCCCCAGCTCTAGAATGAGGCTCACCCCATTAACACCAGCCCAGGGCTTGGCTCCTGTGGTGCACACAGCTCCTTTGCTCGCAACTCCTGCATGAGGAGGAACTTCTTTAATTTAAGGGTGATGGAGCACTGAACCAGGCTGCCTAGAGAGATGGTGGAGTCTCCATCTGCAGAGACATTCAAAACCTGCCTGGACATGTTTCTGTGTGACCTTCTCTAGGTGACCCTGCCTTGGCAGGGGGGGTTGGACTCCATGCGCTCCTGAGCTCCCTTCCAACCCCTTGCATTCTCTGCATCCAGCTCTGTCCCATTCTCTCCATGTGATGCAGCAGCAGGTGCTGAGCAGGTCCAGGCTCATCTCCAAAGCACAGGACAGTTGTGCCATTAGCAGCTTGAAAGGATGTGGCAAAGTCCACCTGAACAATCCCTGTCAGTCCAAGTATTCCGCTTGGCAACCTATCTTCACAGCCAGCCCAGCTGGAAAGCTGAAAGAGTAACTGCATTCATCCTATTGCATTTGTTCTGCTGACCAAAACCATCCTCCTTAGAGCAAAAAAAAGAAAGAAAAAAAAAAAGAAAAAGGAAAAAAAAAAAAGGAAATACAAAATCTAAAGCAAAGAAAAAGGGAAAACAAAAAAAAAAATTCCATCCCAACGTCGGTGAAAGGGTCTGGAGCCATCCCAAGTCTCTCAGGGAAGGTACCTTTGGTTTCAAAAGTGCAGGAAGTGGGAGAATACAACATGGCATTAGCCACTAATTATGGTCTAGTAGAAAACTCTACCTTCTACAGTGATCCATGCTGGCTCCACTGGGAGAGCCACCCGAGCATCCTACTCCTACTGGGCTGGGTGGATCGAAAGAGACCATGGTGGCGTTAGGGGTGTGGAAGCGGTGGGAGGAGAGGAGGAGGAGGGGGCAATAATATCAGTTTGTTAAACTTCATGGGAAGTTCCAAGCTGTGTAAGGCATGTGAAGGAGCACTCCTAGCTGAGAGGCTTTGTTCCAGCCTGGGAAGGGGTGGGCTGAAGTCACTGTGTCCTGATATGTGAAGAAAGACGGCGCAGGGCAGGGCGGTCCCACGGCGCAGGCGGTCGCTCACGGAAGGGTCTTGCTCAGGCTGGTTGATGGAGAAGGGTTGGAGGGGGTGTGGGGGGGAAAGGCCACTGTCAGAAATGAGGAGGGGAGGTCAGTGGGAAATGCTGTCGAGCTGGCTCATCCCTGGTGCCTGTGGGAGGTGTGGACCTCAGGTCCTGCGCTCCCACCGTGTGCCTTCCTCCCCATCTCCCGAGGGATGTGTGTCCCTGAAGCATTCAGGCTGCTGCTGGGACCCTTCCACCCTACCTCTGTGGGTGCATCTCATCCTGACCTGGTGGCTTTGATTTATTGATTAGGGTTTTGTGGTTTTTTTTGTTTTTTTTTTTTTTTTTTTACCCTGGTCCCCTCATCCTACATGAACACTGGTCCTGCTTCCGCTCCCTCTTTGCTACATAAGATTTATGGAGTTGCCTCTCCAAGAAAGCAGGCATGGCCTGGGGGCAGGTTCTCCCCAGTGTCTTACAAAGCAAAGACTGAACCAAAATGCTTTGCCTGCAGTTAGCCAGGCAAGCAGTGCTGCTCTTGTGGGCTTGGAGGGTGAGTGGCACCAGGCTGTGCCCTTCCTTAGATCCCACAAACTCTTCTGCAACCTCTTGTCCTCTTGGTGATGCTCCAGAGCCCTCTCAGGGTGGTGTGTGACCTCCCCACGGGCTTTGACGTGGTGCCAAGGGAGGTGGTGGGGACCTGCTCTTCCCTGCATAGGTGCTACTTGGCTTATTTGGGAAGGCTGTTGAGGTGCTGGCTGGTATGGGAGAGGCTATGGGCAAGGTGCTGCCGTGAGGATGGACATCTCAGTGCCGTGGTGTAGAGCTACCCAAAGATCCACCACTTTCCTCCTGTCATGCACTTAAGCTGCTCCTGCTGCTCCGCCCAGCCCTTTTCTCTCCCCAAGCTCATTCTGTTACTTTCTTCCTTCCTCTCCTCCCCTTCTTATCTGCAACCTTCCGGGAAAGATCAATCGAAAAGAAGAATTTTTAACTCCCTCCCAAAAGAGCAAAAAGAGCCTCGATGAGCCTGGATGGCCAAGCCCACGGCGTGGCTAGAGCCAGGCTGGGCACTGGGGCCAGCCCAGAAGTTGGGGTGCAGCTGAAGCATCCCAATCCTCCTCCCAAACCCTTTGGGCTCAGCCCAGATCTCAGCTACAGCTCCAACCCCCCCGTGCCCAGCGAGTCCTCGCCGTTGGCTTGTTTGCTAAGGATAAGATGAGAGCAGCAGCCACCTGGTCTGCCTGCTTCGTCCGATTGGTTTCTATTATTTTTTTTTTTTGCCTTTTTTTTTTTTCTTTTTCTATTTTTTTTTTTGTTGTTGCTGTTTGTTTTTTGTTGCTGCTTGTCACTGTTGGTTGCTTTCATTCAGACGCTGGAGGTAGCGGCGGCGGCGGCTGTTGAACCTCCCCCCAACCCCCGCCCACTACGAACACCTCAGGCTGGTGGTGGTTTCAGTGCATTTGAGCTATGCCAGCGAGTAGATAGCATTGACTGGGGAGGTGGCTTCTGAGCTCTCGTTGCCTTCTGTCTCCTCCTTGTCCTTCTTCACCGTGTACTGGCCAATAAAGGAGCCGTCCTCGTTGAACTGCCCTTCCCCTCCCTCTCCATAGTCCACCAAGCTATCGTCGCTCTCCTGCTGCTTTATTGTGCCGTCCAAGGAGGTCTGGCTGTTGGGCAGGGGTTTGTTGTCTTCATCACTGGGTAGCAGAAGACAGAGAGAGGCACAGTGAGGGTTGAGAAGGGGGCTCACAACCTCCACCCAAGGTCTGGATATTCAAAAGTAAATCCAGTGTGCAACCAGAGCTCTCCCCCCGCTGCCAGCATGGGGATGTTCCAAGCTCAGGCAGCAGGTCCTGGTGTGTCTGACTGGTACCTGAAGGTGGGGAGGCAACCTCCATGGAGGAGGCTCACAGCTGCCTGTGGTTTTTCTGCAAGCCCGACCTTCATGATTTTGGTTTTTTTTCCTTTTACAAATCAATTTTGGGTTTGTTTTTTTTTTTTTTTTTAAGCTGCATTAGACAGGATGCTTAGATGAGCCCAGCTGGATCCACGTTATAAATATCCTTCCCCTGGCATTGCTCAGAGCCTTTCTTTCTCTTAGCACTTTGGCCAACCTTGGTGTGAGCTGGTTTAGTGAGGTTTGCTCCCAGATTTCCTTGCAGGCCCCCAGCTTGGCTGTTTAGGTAGCTGCATGCAATGGGTAACACTCTCAAAGCACTGCAAGGGGAGTGGGGGAAGGGGGCATGGAGAAGATGCCAAGTTCTGTGCAGCTTCCAAAACTCCTGGGAAATTTGCTTTTACCTTTTCCAGGCTTATTTCTGAGCATCTGAGTTTGTTTGCTCAAGTCTTTGTCCTTTTCCCATGTTTTTTTTTCACTAGAAAGATTAAATCAGGTCACTGAAAAACAAATAATCTGACCCACAGGAGAAAGAAAGAGACCCAAACCAAAAAACACCCTTGGAAGAAAGCTTTTAACAACAACAACAAAAAAAAGGCAGGGTAAAGCTGTTTGTTCTCTGGAGGGCAAGGGCTGCTATCTCCAGATAACATTGTGTGGAGGATGGAAGTGGTTCTATAGAAAAAAAAAAATAAATTAGTTTTCATCTCAATTAATCCTTAATTCATGTTTGATCTGAGGTCCAGCAAGCAAATCCTCTGATATTCCTAAAGGCATCATGTGTGGACCTTAAATATTTGTCCTCCCACCTCCATTCCTGTTGTCTTCTTGGGGGTGGTGGTTTAGCTTGGGACCTTCTCAGGCTCTCCCCCCAGCAGGACTCAACACTCTGCTCCTTCAGTTTTATTAAGAGCAGTGAAAAATACTGGGCTTGGATCACAGCCCTTGATGGTTGGTGTCCAGCAAGGTGTTTGCCTCTCCCACAAAGAAATGACCTTTGTTTGGACCAAGGAGCAAACCAGCCCTTGATGGTTGGTGTCCATCCATGTGGACAAGCCAAGGTGTTTGCCTCCCATAAAGAAATGCCTTTTGCTTGGACCAAGGAGCAAACCAGCCCTTGATGGTTGGTGTCCATCCATGTGGACAAGCCAAGGTGTTTGCCTCCCATAAAGAAATGCCTTTTGCTTGGACTAAGGAGCAAACCAGCCCTTGATGGTTGGTGTCCACCAAGGTGTTTGCCTCTAACAAAGGCATGAGCTTTGCTTGGGCCAAAGAGCAAAACAGGTCTTGATGGTTGGTGTCCACCAAGTATTTGCCTTTGGAGCAAAACAGCTCTTGATAGTTGGTGCCCATCAAGGTGAGCAAGCCAAGATGCTTGCCTCCCATAAAGAAATGATCTTTGCTTGGTCCAAGGAACAAACCAAGCCCTTGATGGTTGCTGTCCACCAAGGTGTTTGCCTCTAACAAAGGCATGAGATTTGCTTGGGCCAAGGAGCAAAGTGTTCTCCAGCTGGGGAAGGCTTTGGATTCCTCTGAAGCCATTTCATTAACAGAGCAGCTCTGCAGTGGGAGAGGAATTTGGTGTCCCTGCAGCTTCCTGAGGGATTTCCTCATCTCAGGGTGTGGTGGTTGAAGTTAACTTGGCATCACAGTGGGGGGGGGGAAAAAAAGTAATAACTGGTTAGCTTTGAAAGCAGCTTCATTTGGGGGTGAGGAGGAAGAGAGTTCAGCCTGCAAGCAGGACTTGCTGGTTAGAACACCCAATAAATGCCAAGGAGAGAGTGGCAAAACCCAGATCTCTGGATTTTTTTTCCAGATGCTTTCCCAAGGTTTGGCCTTTGGTTAAAGCTCAACCTAGAGCCAGATTTGTCCCTAGCAGGGGAGGCTTTGCAGCACCAACCACCCCAGCAGTGCCTTTTCTTTTTTTCCCCATACCTGCCCCTTGGTTTTACCTCTCTCCAGTACTCTTTATCCTGTTAGTGCATTAGGAGGGTGAAGCAGCTACTCATCAGCATCTTGATGCTCTCTAACCCTGTTAAGATGGATTTCTGTGGGGTTTGCTGATGTGTGCATTAGAGAACCACAGCACCCAGGTGAAAACCACTTGGGAGGCATTGTCCTGAGTGGCATAAATCCTTGAGAAGAAAGGAGGAGGCTTGAGCCAGAGGGAGGTTTTTTTGTTTCAGGACTGAGACAAAGAGTGGGCAGAGTGTTCAGGATCTCTTGGTTTTTGCTTGTGTCTTTTATCACCATCCCATGAGTGTCCAGCAGCAGGGTAGTGCTGAACACACCTGGGGCATCATAGAACTGTTGAGGTTGGAAGAGACTTTTGAGATCCCAGCTCCAACCTCTGGCTGGCCCCCACTATACTGGGAGGGATCAGCTGCTCAGGCATGGGGCTGGGGGAAGGGAGGGGGGAGGCTTGGTTGATGCTTAGGGGTGGGAGGGAGGTAACTCCAACCCCCAGAGCATTTCCAAGCAAGATGCAGCTTGCTGGCTGTGAGGGGGACCCCCTGATGCCAGCAGGAGTTAGAGAGGGGTCTTGTTTAGTGTGTTAGGTGGAGGCAGGGAGGTGGGAGTAGGGAGGGGAAGGTGTAGTTTCAGCTCAAAAGAAATAAATATCTAGGAGGAAGGAAAAGAAATTAAAAAGACCCCAAAACAGAGGAAAAAAAGAGAGCTAAATGTGCCAAACTTCTGGCAGCACATGGTCCTACCTTTCAAGAGACCTTCATGGTCCATGTGGATAGACCAGGTGAAAAGGAGAAGAAAGAATGGGAATAAAAACAGAGAGAAGCAGGGGAAAAAACAAAAAAAAAAAAAAAAAAGAGCCTGATCAGAGAGAGATATGAGGAGGTCTGCATTTACAGGGGCAGTGCTGGAAACCAAGAGGGAAGGTCTGCATTCCTCATGGAGCTAATTGCCTCATTGTACCAAATGGAGCCAGGACAATTGTGCAGAGCTGGAGCAGCCTCCTTGGCTTCCCCTCCCTGAAGGCTGGCAGAGAGCAGCAGTGGATGGTGCAGGTGGGATGTGGGCTGGCAGCCCTCAGGCTGCTCACAGAAAGGGCTCCTGGTTGGAGCAGCTGCAGGGGACTGACGTGCAGCAGGACAAGGGCCAAGTGAGCAGGTCAGTGGTTTCCCCTCCAGCCTTCTGCTGGCTTTCCATGGCAGTCATGCACCAGTACCTACTGACAAACCTCCAGCTCCCCAGGCTGCTTCCCCAGCCCTCTCCTCCCCTTGCTGGGCTCAGAGGATGGCTCTGTCCCCTCTGCTCTTGGTTGGCTGCTGAGATCTTCCACTTGAGGCAAGCTGGCTGTGCCTGCAGTGTGTAACCTGTGCCACAGGACACTACCTCAAACCTGAACTGAAGCCCAGAAGCTAAACCCACTCAACTTTCCCTTCCCAGTGGGGCAGAGATTCCACAGGCTCCCCCCAATGTGCAGCTTAAACATTTGGTATAATGAGGCACAGACACTGGCACAGAACATTGTCCAAGGATAATGGTCTCCTGCTTTGCAAATAAGCTTCCCAGCTTAGCCTCTGCTCAGGAAAACCATTATTCTGTTAGGGGAAGAGAGAGATGTGACAGGATCTCTTCATTAGAGGCTGCAGAGATCTGAAAGTTGCATGCACAGGGCATTAAGGACGTGAGGGATGATGAGAGCACATCAGACATGCCATGTGGAGGTGGTGGAGGGGCAACCAATGAAGAACTCACATCAGCTCAACTCCTGGCCTTGCCTGAAATACTAATTGCTCCCCTCCTTGAGCCCTAACATCCCAATCATTCTGAATCTTAATCAGCCAACAGCCTTTTGGGATCAATCCTTCAGCTTCACCTTCCTTTCTGCCTCCTTGAGGGAAGCCTCCTATTACTTCTCCCAGGAAACCTGTTGCTCCTGAGAAAGTTTATAGGTTGTTAGAGGAATGTTTGTTGTTGTTGATATGATTGATTGGGAATTTTTTTCTTCCACCCCCCTCCCATCTAGTCCATGGGTGAGTGACTGGAAATACAGGAACATCTTGGAGCTTGCTTGTTGGCCTTCTACTGAGCTCTGCTTTTAGCTTCAAATGGGTTTTGGGAATGGGGGATGTCAAGAAAAGGTTGAGCTTCAGCTAAGCAGAAGCTGCTGTGTAGTGGGATGAAGGATTTGCCCCATTCCTGCCCATTGCCTGGAAGGCAAAGCCCCTTGGATGGTGCCTGGGCAATAAGGGCAGCATTGCTGACTGGCACAATGCTGGCAGCCATGCCAAGAGCTTGGTCTTCCTTCTGTGCAAGGCAAGGGGTCCCTGGCAATGTGATTGCCTTAGGAGTGATGGGGATCTTGAGGAGGTCTTGACTGCAGCCACCTCAAGGGGCTCTTGAGAAGCAGATCTTTGAAATCAGTGAGTACTGCCAGAAGCTTGGCTGTGGGGACCTTGGACCCAAGCCTGTAGGGTTGTGTGTGGGCAGCTCCTGGGTGATGTGACACAGATCTGGGAACTAGGAGGATTCCTGTCATGACCCGGAGCATTACAGGGACTTGGTCAAAGCATGGACATGAGATGTGCAGACTGCAGCTATGGCTCATGTCTGCACAAGGAGCCCTGGCTGCACTTGGGCAATCACACCTGGGCACAGAGGTGTTTGATCCAAAGCCTGCAACAGGACCTTGCTGAGCTCCATTTTTCTCTGCTGTTCTGTGTCCCAGGCCAGGAGCCTGAAGGGAACATCCCCAGCCTGCAATCTGTGTGTGGGCTTCCTGTGATGGCCCTGATTTGGCTTCCCACCCCTAGAAGTGAGAGTCAGACCTTGCAGGGAGGGGAGGAAGGTGTTGTTGTGGGCAGCAGAGAGTGGTGACCTCTTCCCCCAGTGTGCTGCTTCTCCTGGCTCCTGCTGGGCTGTGTTTGTTTGTGTGCTGTATCATGCTGCCAGGAGGCTGAGGAGCTTTGGGTTTACACCAAGCTTTTGGAGGAAGAGCTGCTCCTGAACTGGAGTTGCCACTCTGCTAACCACATCAACAGGATGGTCTCCAAGGCCTGGAGTTGTTCTGCTTCCATTTATCTGCTGTGTGCTGGCAGATCCATTCATTTTGCTCCCCCTGAAGTCCGTGGTGGAACTGTGTGTGTCTTGTTACTGAATCAGAACTAAACTCTCCTCATCTTTGTTACCTGCCTGTCTGCTGCTGGGTGTAATGGCAACGAGCTGGGGTTTAATTAACCTCTGGTTTTTGAAGTCGGGATCAAAAATTCCTGCTAGCTGGATTGGGCTTTGGATCCAGCTCAGCTGGAAAGGTGGATTTGACTTCTTTTAAAGAATGTAGGTGCTCAGAGGGTGAGCTTGGGTGTGCTGCAATTTATCCTTGGCACCTGTCAAGTGTGGGCAATCCAATGTGAGCTGACACCAGCTCCTGCTCCTCAGGGCAACTGCTGGCAGCAGCAGAGCTGTGGCTGCTGCCTCGCACGTGAGCAGGTTGGGGACACTGCTTGTCCCTTCCTGAAATAGCCTGGGACTAATCCTGCAGGGAAAATGGGGGCAGCTGCTCTCCAAAGGGGGTGTGAAGGGAGGTGAGGGCAAATCCAAGTGGTTTTAAGCAGTACCTGGCAACTGCTAGGCTCTGCTGCAGCCCTGGGAGGGTGTTTGGTAGGGTTTACCTGGGGACCTCACAGAATCCCAGCATGGTGGAGCTAGGAAGGGACCTCTGAAGATCACCCAGTCCAACCCCCCTGCTCCAAAAGGGCACCCACAGCAGCTTGCCCAGGATCACCATGACCAGGGTGGGGTTCGGAAGCTCTCCAGAGAAGGAGACTCCACAACCTCTCTGGGCAGCTTGCTCCAGGGCTCTGATACCTGCACAGGAAGGACTTTCTCCTTATGAAAAGCCTTTTCCTAACAGAAAAGCTTGCCTGGAGCGCAGGCAGACCCCTCCAGCAGTAGGTCTGCATGCTCTTGGGGCTGATCCAAACATGGCTTTGGGCACACCTCCCCTGGATCTCTCTTCCAGCTGGGAGAGAGGCTGAGCTACAGGGGGAGGTACCTGGAAGAGGCTGCTTCAAGTAGTCTAAGGTTGATCTGCACCTGGTGAGAGCTGAGGCCAGTCCCTAACCCTGGGCTGATCCTCCAGGGAAAGGAGGACACCTCAGCAGCATCCTCCCAGGCTTTTAGGCAGGAAATGTTTCCTTTGGTGGAGGAACTTACAGAGGGAAGGAGGCAGGAGGAGGAAGGTGGGAGGAATTTCGGTGGCTGTGTAGCGCCGCAGCGCTGCAGATGCATGGGAAGGGGTAGCAGGGAGGGGGCTGTGATGGGGGGAGTGGGGCTGATTGATGGGGAGCTGTGGTGGCTTGGGTGGGCAGACATGCCAGTGGAAGCTACCTGTAGTCGAAGGAGCCATCTTCTACGTTCTTGTCCTCGGGGTTTAGATGCTCATCTTTATTGTCTCGCACTGCAAACAAGCACAGCCCCAACGCTCCGCGTTACACTGAAGAGAGAAGCTTCACCAGAGCAGCTGGGGTGGAGGCTTTGTGACATCCCTGCAGGGGCAAGTGGAGCTTCCCTTTGGCTTGGTAGGAAATATCCACCCTGGAGGCCTTACAAAGGCTCCAAAGGGCTCGAAAGGGCTCACAAAAGAGCACCAAAGGTGTTTGGAGGGCACAGGCAGTCCAGCCAGTGAGAGAGGATGCAGTGAGTGAGGAATCTTCATCGATTCATTGAATGGGTTGGGTTGGAAGGAACCTCAAAGATCATCCAGTTCCAACCCCCCCTGCCATGGGCAGGGACACCTCCCACCAGCCCAGGTTGCTCAAGGCCTCATCCAGCTTGGCCTTGGGGAGGGTACGTCCATAACCTCCCTGGGCAACCTGTTCCAGTGTCTCAGCACACTTGTTGGAAAGAATTTTTTTTTTTTTTTCAGTCTTATCTTTGCTTTGCAAAAATAAAAAATAAAAAATAAAAAAATTAAAAAAAAAAAAAACTAATGAGATTTTTGCCTGAAAAGAGCCTTTTCTAGATAAGGAGAAGTAAATTTGCACAGTAGAGGTTGGGTCATGCCTAGCAGGACTGTCCAGCTCCACAGCCTGCAGAGCACAGAGCCCTCACCTGACCTTTAATTAAACTGAAAAGCCTCCCACTAATAAATATGTTCCCAAACAGGGAAGGGAGGAAGGAGGGAAGGGAGGAAGGAGGGAAGGGAGGAAGGAGGGAAGGGAGGAAGGAGGGAAGGGAGGAAGGAGGGAAGGGGGGAAGGGGGGAAGGGGGGAAGGGAGGAAGGGAGGAACCTTTGGAATCTCAAGCACCTCTCTGGGAACAACAAAATGTGATCAGCCCCTGGCAGCCTGGAGCTGTTTTGAAGCCCCAGCACCCCCAGTTGCCCTTACCTGGGTATTTCCCACCTCTGCTCCTCTTAATGAAGCAAACAATCAGCAGGATGAGGACCAGGAGAGCAATGGCACACATCAGCCCAATGAACCAGCCCTGAGTGGCAATGTCCACCTGGTTCTTGGTGTAAGCTGGGAGGAAAATGGGAGAAGAAAAAAAAAAAAACAAAAACAAACACCAAAAACATCCTGTAAGAGACAGACCACAGGCAAAGAGGGAAAGAGATGAATTAAGGCACAGTCCACCAGCTTGGAGACCATTTTTAGTGCTGTGTTGGTGTGTGGGGGTTGCCCAAGTTATCCCAGAGCCTAGCCCAGGGTTCTGTGGCTTTTTTTTCTTTCCTCTTGTGGTTGGGAGGTCAACTCCACCTTTTAAACAGGAGCTACAAACAGCAAAGGGTCAAAAGGTAAAGTAAAACCTCACACAGACCAGGAAGAAGGGTGAGCTGCAAATAATGGCAAAAGAAGCTGGGGAACAGATTTATCTTTCCTGAACTGCCCTGGAAGCGACAAGGTCCCAAAGAACTCTGCCCAAGTGGCTCCAGTCCCTGTGGTCCAGTCTCCCAGTGAGACTGGGGAGCAACTCATGGGCTCACTGAGCTGGGAGAAACCTGAATCCTGTGGGATAACCTTGTCCAAGCTGCAGAGATGATGAGCAGCAGCTCTGCTGCCACCACCACCCAGGGGGTTCTGATGCCTTTGGGTGGCCACAGGAGTCTCCAGGGTTGAGAGAAGGGACTTGTGGAAGCCCACCAAGACTTGGCCAATCCACAAGGGGGGGACACAGGGTTGGGAACAACTCTTTGAGGGATGCCAGCTGGGTCCTAGGTATCTGAGAGGAGCTCTGATGGCACTGGAAAGTCTTTTCTCCTAGGGCAAGCTCTTCATTCCAGCACCCACACAAGGCTATGATTAATACTGAGCAAGGAGGTGTCCTGTTCCTCAAACAGCTCCTAGTGTCCATGTGTCCTCCCTCATGTCCTCTAACTCCTTGTTTGCTGCTCCCCTCCACGGTCAGACAAGACAAATCCATGTCCTATAAATAGCACCAAGCTGCCATTTTCTGGCTCCCATTGACAGGCTCTTGGTACTCAGCAAGGCAGAGCCAGAGGAGAAAATAACCTTCAGCAAGGCAGGGGTTGGGAGGGAGGCTAAATTTAACCAGCCTGCAGTGCAAACACAGAGGTGGCTCCTGGCAGGAGCCTGGCAGATGTGAGCTGCCTGGGATTGAGCAGGGATTTGCCTGACATGGGCAGGACAGCACTGTGAGCATCTTCTTGTGGTGCCCAGGAGGCAAACCCCAAGATGGTCCTTACAAAGGAAGCCTAAAAGCTGACCCTCTCTAACTGCATCAGAATGAGAGGCTCTTGGAAGAGGGACAAAAAAGGTTAAAAATAGGTTGAATTAGTAAATGTGGTAGTTTCAGGCTGTGCCTTTTCCTAACCTACACCATCCTGGGGCTCTAAGCATCTATTTTGTCCATCAGCATGGAAGAGAAGAGATGCTGAGGGGCCTGGAACATCTTTGTGATGAGGAAAGGCTGAGGGACTTGAGGCTTCTTAGCCTAGAGAAGACTGAGGGAGGATGTGATCAATGTTGATCAATACTTCAAGGGTAGGTGGCAGGAGGATGGGGCCAGGCTTTGTCCAGTGGTGCCCAGGGACAGGAGAAGGGATAACAGGCACAAGATTGAACATAGGAAGTTCCATCTGAACATGAGGAGGAACTTCTTTAAGGGTGGTAGAGCCCTGGAGCAGGCTGCCCAGAGAGGTTGTGGAGTCTCCTTCTCTGCAGAGCTTCCAACACCCCTTGGCCATTGTGCTCCTGGGCAAGCTGCTGTGGGTGCCCTGCTGGAGCAGGGGGCTTGGACTGGATGATCTCCAGAGGTCCCTTCCAACCCTTATCATCCTGTGAGGTGCTTGCTGTAGGATGAAGCCTTAAGCCATGTTGCCAGTAGGTAATTGCAACCAAACCACCAGAAGGAAGTTCAGATGAAAGAGGAGGACAAGAAAAAGCAGAATTTGCTGAACAGCTTCTGTGGGACCTTGAATGCTCTGAGCCTGAACAGCACTGAGGAAACTGGAAGCAGTTTCCTGGTGGTGCCTTGGGTCCCTTTTGAGGCTTTTCCCCTCTAATGCTGCCACATTTAATATTTACCTTCAGTACAACCTGAGCTCTGGAGTCCTGCAAGATGGACTTTTTATAATGGGGAGGATGAGATTAAACCAGAGTGGAGCTGAGAACTCAATTAGCTGAGTGCTTGGGGAGGAAAGGGGGAGCAAGCTTTACTGGAAAGCTTTGAAATGGAAAAAGATTGTGTTAGCTGCAGAAATCAGTGATAATGGGGAGGGGGAAGGGGGTCTTCAATGTACAGAATGCCAGAGCAGCCTCAGAGGAGGATTGGTGCCCACCATACTGGCAGTGGTGATGGGGTGGAAATGAGTCCTAAGGGGGTCTTCAAAATATAGAATGCCAGAGCAGCCTGAAATTAGTGTTAAGGGATGTCTAGGGGGTCTTGAAAGCATGAAGTACCACAGCAGCCTGAGAGGTGGGTTGGTGCCCACCATACTGGCAGTGGTGAGGGGGTGAGATCCCCCAGCAATGAGTCCTAAGGGGGTCTTCAAAGTATGAAATGCCAGAGCAGCCTGAAATCAGTGCTAAGGGGTCTTGAAAGTACAAAATGCCAGAGCAGGCTGAGGGGTGGATTGGTGCTCACCACATTAGCAGTGTAGTAGAGTGGAGGTCCTCCAGAAATCAGCCCTAAGGGGGGGAAGGTCTTCTAAATACAAAATGCCAGAGCAGCCTGAGAGGTGGCTCTGTGTTATCAGGGGTGATAGACTGGAGATCCTGCAGGAATCAGTCCTGAGGGGGAATCTTCAAAGTACAAACCACCAGAGCAGCCTGAAAGGGAGGTCGATGCCCACTGCAGGCTTGAGCTGAGTGGTAGAGGGAGGGAGGGAGAGAGGGAGGACTTTTGAGCACCAAGGGACCAGGAGATCTTGCAGGGGGAGGGT
Source organism: Indicator indicator (assembly GCF_027791375.1). Taxonomy (NCBI): domain Eukaryota; kingdom Metazoa; phylum Chordata; class Aves; order Piciformes; family Indicatoridae; genus Indicator; species Indicator indicator. The sequence goes on from NC_072044.1 coordinate 3,963,527, forward strand.
GGCACTGCTGAGGTAGAGCTGTAATCCTTCCCCCCCACACTCCCCTCCCCAAAAAAAAGCAACCCATGATGACAAAATTAGGGTGGCAGCACTCTGGTGGCTGTCATTGCATCCTTGAGAAGGAGAAGGCTGAAGTCTGTGGCTGTCAGAGAGGATGTTTTGATTTGCTTTAATGCAGGGAAATCATGGCAAGCAGCTGGGGCACTGAGCAGGTACTGAGCTGAAATGCAGCTGCAAGTGGCTTTTTAAAATTAATTACAACCTTGTGGCAGGGAAAAGAATTGGTTCCCTGTGGTCAGAGGTGGCCTGGCAGGAGCAGAGTTGCCCATGTTCCACCCACAGATCCATTTAAAGCAGACTTCTGGGTCTGCAAAGTCTCCCTGGCTCCAGCCTTGCCTGCTCCTTCTCCCTGTGCTCCTAAAGGCTGGGCAGTTGTTGTTGTTGTGAAATTCAGAAGCCCTCTCCTTCTCTGGAGCTGTTATTTGTAGTTTTAAATTGTCATTACTGGAAGGAGCTCTGTTGGGTTACTGAGCTGTCAGTTAATTGGAAGCAAAGTCAGAGGGCAGTACCCTGCCGGGATTTATCCACCATCAAGCTGAAGAAACCTTGCAAAACAGCAACAAAAAGATCCAAACCAACCTCCCTGAGCTGTGATTTTTCTTTTGTCCAAAGCATTGTTGGTAGCAGATGATTGTCAGCAGGGGCCAGAGGCTTGTGTCAGCAGTATCCAGCCAGGGATGGTGATAGCTCTCTGCATCCCACAGTGACAGGGCTCAGGTCCCCAGCTGGCCTCTGCCACAGGGACAGAAGTGGTCCCATCCTTTAGTCTCAATGATAATATCAGGAGGAATCCCTCAGTTACAGAAAATAGATCTGCCCAGACTGCCAGCATCCATCAGACAAGGATTTTGTGCTTTTCCCACCCCCTCTCCTCTTTCTAATGATTCCCTGCCCCCCTCCTCCCTCCAGATCCCAAAGTGAACAAAAAGCAGGCAAGAGGAGACGGGTCCAGGTGGGGAATAGTTACCCAGAGAGCCAGGTTGTAGGGTAGAGGGAAGCTGTGGGGATTCCTGAGTCAGGAGAGAGTCCAGGAATCAAACTGGGGATGCACTATTGCAGCTGGAGCTGTTCTGAAGGGAGCCTGGGCTGAAAAATCAGCTCAGGCCTGTCTATGATTCTATGCCACACATGACTCTGACCAAGCACCACAGTCCCCATCACATTCCTGCCCCTCACCTGCATCCCATCAGCAGTACCTCCCCTCTTGCCCCACTGGCATCACCAGGAGCCAGAGCAACCACCCTGCCCACGAGCAGCACCACGCCTGCGGGAGGGCGAACACACCACGGCAGAGCCACAGGACACCACCAGCAGGTTCTCCACCTTCCCTTCCAAGGCTTCTCCATCCCCTCCTACAAGGTGGAGCAGCCTCCTGGCGAGGCAGAGGGGATGGCAGAAGGGAGCTGCCAGGAGGCGTGGGAGGGGTAGGATGAGGATCGATCCATGCAGTCACGGCCAAGCCACCTCCCCGCCACCACCCAGAGGCCGTCGGTGGTGATGGATGTGACATGCTGGGGAAGGGCAGCCCCCGGCGGGGCTGGAGCCGTCTCACCTGAGCTGGTGGTAAAGGTGATGTACGAGTGCTCGCTGGGGCTAGACCATATGGGGAACACCCACAGCTTGTACATCATCCCCGGCGTCAGATCCGCCAGCTGCACAGAGGAAGGGGTCTGAGCTTTAACGGGGATTGATCTCTCTGTCTTGTTACCTGAGAAACAGAAACCGCACATCAAACCCAGCCCGGGCCAGGGCGCTCCCACCGCTTACCCTGCTGCCACCCTGCCTTCTGCAGGCCCTAGGCACTGAGCAGAGAGACCACAGCTGGGAGTGGCTTTGTGGTTATGGGAAGAGAGGTCAGGCATTGCAAGTGGTTACCCGGCGAGGTGGTGGAGTCACCATCCCTGGAGGGGTTCAAGAAATGCGTGGGCAGGGCACTCGGGGATGTGGTTTGGTGGCCACACTGGTAGGTTGATGGTTGGAGTTGATGATCTTAGAGAGCTTCCCCAGCCCAAACTGTTCTATGATTCAGTGGTGGTTGCTCACTGAGAACAGAAGAAAAGGGTTGGGCCTGATGGTCTGAAAGGTCTTTTCCTACAGTTCTGTGAAAATCAGTGATGCAGGAACACAGGGAGGGCTTTGCTGCCTCCCTGCTTGCCATGCTAGGAAAAATGCTCATAGCTCTTCAGACCTAATGGAAAGGTTCTTTATCTGCCCAGCCTCAGGTCTGAGCAGTTGGGTATTTACCATAAGAGGTCTGAACTTTGCCTGGTGCCACTCAGCTGGATGAAGGTGCTTCAGGAGACAATTCTTGTGCTTCTGGTACCCGAGCACCAGTTTTGCTGGTGGGCTAAAGAGCCTCTGAAGGTGCAGGATGTTGCATTGAGGGGGCTGGGAGGCTGCTTGCCCCAGCCAGCAGCTGTTTTCTTGGGGGGATGAGAGGAGTTCAGCCTACTCAAGGAGAGCAGCTCCTGGGCTGCTTGCTCCCAAGGCTGACCTGTTCTTTGCACTGTGCTGGGAATCATTTACTGATGAGCTTAATGCTGAGCATTAAATCATTGAGTTGTAAGAAAGGTTCCAGTGGGGGCTTTGATTTGTGGCTCTGGGGGTGTGCACCTCCCAGCTCAGCAGTGCTGTGGGGGAGGAGAAAAGTGGTTTGGAGGCCAAAAGTGTGCTGCTTGCTTCAATCACCTCCAGGAAGGGAGGAGGGCCATGGATTGTTGGGGAAGGGTTGAAATCTGGAGATTTCCTCCCTCTCAGCTAGATCCTGATAATGGGGATCCCAAGGTGTTACTAATAAGGAGATCCCAGGGTATTGCTGATAAGGGGATCCCAAGGTGTTACTAATAAGGAGATCCCAGGGTATTGCTGATAAGGGGATCCCAAGGTGTTACTAATAAGGAGATCCCAGGGTATTGCTGATAAGGGAATCCCAAGGTGCTGGTGATAAGAGGATCCCAAGGTGCTGCTGATGCAGCCCCATGCTAAGCACAGACATAGCACTTGAGCCTTGTGCTTCCCACTGATGGGAAAAACCCAGGGCTGGCAGTGAGCGTTTTGGGAGCTGGGGTGCCTGGAAAGCTGCTTCATTATCCTGAATTATGGGAAGCAGTTAAGAAGGGGAAGGCTGAGCAGAGCCCAACCCTGCAGGCTGCAGAGCGAGACCAGGCACTGGCTCTGCACTAGAGATTGTATCAAGGAGAGCTCAAGGTCATCTCTTCAGTGATGTCTTAAACCACCAGCAGTGATGTGCTGGCAGAATTTGTGCCTAGCTGGTTTGTTTTAAATGCCAGCTGAAGACTTTGCTGGCAGAGACTGTGCCTAGCTGGTTTGCTTTTAAAGGCCAGCTGAAGACTAGCAGCCCGGAAGGCTGAAAGGGGCTGGGAAATAAAGTCAGAGAGAAGCAGTAGCCCTCACTGCCTAGCTATAAAAAAATAGAAAACCACAACACCAAAAAAAACCCCAACCAACATGTAAAGCTCTTCCTAAGCACATCCTAAACTCAGAGATACTGGTTTTGAGTTTCCCCTCTGAGCCTTCCAGCTTTAAGAGACAAGGATATCCGATACGACAGGTTTGGGGTCATAGAGGATTCTGCCAACTCCAGGTTCAAGGAGCCACCTTCCAAGGTGTTTAAAACTGCTCTGCAGTTTCTGTAATTTCATTTGGTTTCCCTTTCCTGCCTTCCCTCCCCTCCCCCCTTTCACACATACATTATACTTAAGGCTTTTTCCACACAGCCCAGCTCGAGGAGCAGTTCCCAGCCTGGCTCATCGACACCTCCCGGAGCAACGGGTGGGACCCGCTCGTGAAATCACCAGCATCAGCTCCACACAGTCATGCCCACAACCTGCTTTTCCCCCTCCTCTCCCATCCTCCTTCTGGCCACAGAGCATCATGCCACACAGAGGAGTGATTAAAGGCTAAGAGGTTGCGACCATGGGAGCTGGCAGGATCTCTAATGGCATCACCACCCTGTAGAGTCCCCACGCGATCTGATGCTTACTGGTGATATACTTAACCACAAAGTCAGTTCCTGCCGAGTAATTGTGGCTCCAGGTGATGTTTGCCCAGTTACTATTAGCCATAGCTCTTATGTCCCATATGGATGATCCATTGGTGGCTGGTGGACAGGTTAGAAGAGGAGTTAGTATTTTTTTGGATTATACACCAATGAGACCTCAACTAGCATCTGGTGTTGGGGGGGGAGGAGGAGGGAAGGGGGTAAAAAAAATGAAGTTAATGGTTTGATCTTAAGCTAAAGTGGCTAAGGATGAACTTCTTCCTTTTCAAGATCCTTGCTTTCAAAGTTTTGGGGGAAGTCCATGTGTGGAGAAGAGGAGGCTGAAGGCTGACCTTGTGTCTAGCAATAGGACAAGGGGGAATGGTTTGAAGCTGAGGCAGAGCAGGGTTAGAGTGGAGCTGAGGAATAAGTTCTTCAGCAGGAGGGTGGTGAGACTCTGGCACAGGCTGCCCAGGCAGGCAGTGGCTGCCTCTTCCCTGGGGGTGTTCAAGACCAGGTTGGATGAGGTCAAGCAGCTGAGTCTAGTTGAGAGATGTCCCTACCCATAACAGGGAGGTTGGAGCAGATGATCTCCGAGGTCCCTTCCAACCTGAGCCATTCCATGGTCCTCTACAACTACCTGAAAAGAGGTTGCAGTATGGTGTGGGTCAGTCTCTTCTCCCTAATATGAAGTGATAGGACAAGAGGAAATGGCCTCAAGTTGTATCAGGGATGGTTTAGGTTGGAGATTAGGAAAAATTTCTTTGCTGCAAGAGTGGTCAGGAATTGGAACAGGCTGCCCAGGGAGGTGGTGGAGTCCCCATCCCTGGAAGCATTCAAAAAATGTGTGGCCATGGCACTTAGGGCCATGGTTTAGTGGCCATGGTGGTGTTGGGTTGATGGTTGGATTGTATGATTCTATGATTCTAAACCTGGGAGCAGAAGCTCCCTGAGTATTGCTGTTCAGGTCCAACTGCACTCAGCTTACTTTGGAGTCTGAAGACTTCTGTGGCAAATCCCTGAGGATTTCAGGCTGCAGGGAAATCTCCTGACTAACCCAGTGCCCAAAGCAGCACAGGAGACATGTGCATGAGTGCACATGGACTCAGTGGCACAACTGAGAAGGGAAGACAGGGAGAGAAAACCTTCCCACTGCTGGGTCTGGAGACAGCCAGTGGGGCAATGAAGTCACTCGAGTCTGATTTTGAAGTTAAGGGTTCTCGACGTGGCTTTGGAGAGCAGAACAACTTCACTTCTAGTGGAGCAGAGCTAATCCTCTACTCCAGTGTGTGCTAAGTGACATAGAGAAGTGACTCCTCAGGTTCCTTCTTATGCTGCTGGTGATTTACTTCAGGGTGTAGCTAAGGTTTTGGGTCGACACAATACAGATGAACAACTGCGATCCTTTGGGTGACTTAGGGAGCTGGAAGGACCTGAAACTGTGGGCTTGGGGACATGACCTAAAATCCCTGCTACAAACACAAGCTGTGCTGCCAAGCCATTGCCCTGTCTGCCTGCATTAGGGCTCAGCCTCTTCCCCCATGTCCCCAGGGTGCTTGGGGACATGCAGAGCTCCTCTTGTGGCTCCTCTTCTGCTCTCCCTGCTCTGCAGCACCACCCACCTCACCCCTTCCTTGCCTCTTGTCAATTAGCAACCTTTACCCACCTAGTCACTTCTAGCAACCCTTGCTGCACCTCTAAGACCTTGTGCTCAGGGCTGGAGCTGCTCCCCTGCTTTCTGCAGCACCTTTGGAGCTGCTTTCCTGGGTGTGCAGCTCTCTGGGTGCTCCCCATGGACTGGATGATCTTCAAGGTCCCTTCCAACCCAACTCATTCTATGAATCTGCAAAGCATAAAGCTTCTCTGGTTGGGCTGGGCTGGGGTGGGCTGTGTGTGTGCTGCCTGCCCCTGGCAGGGACACAGATTCCTGTCTCTCAGCTCAGGTCTGCACCTTTCACCAGTGCAGAGCAGGAACAGTGCTGGGGATTGGCATATCTGGCTTAGTGCAGAGCAGCAGGGGGAGGCAGGTTCCCCCCCCCAGCACCTCTTTTTGGTGGGGTTTGTAACCATCTTGAGCTGGTCTGCTGCCAGAAATAGGAAAGAAGGGATCTGAACAGCTTTAATCAAATCCCTTGGGTTGAAGGGATCTGGTCCCTTGGGGTGAACGGGATCCGGTCCCTCAAGTTAAATGGGATCCGGTCCCTTGGGTTGAATGGATCCAATCCCTTGGATTGAATGGGATCCGGTCCCTTGGGTTGAATGGATCCAGTCCCTCGAGTTGAATGGGATCCAGTCCCTCGAGTTGAATGGGATCCAGTCCCTCGAGTTGAATGGGATCCAGTCCCTTGGGTTGAATGGATCCAGTCCCTTGAGTTGAATGGGATCCAGTCCCCTGAGTTGAGTGGGATCCAGTCCCTTGGGTTGAATGGGATCCAGTCCCTTGAGTTGAATGGGACCCAGTCCCTCGAGTTGAATGGGATCCAGTCCCTTGGGTTGAATGGGATTCAGTCCCTTGAGTTGAATGGGATCCAGTCCCTCGGGGTGAATGGGATCCTGTCCCTCGGGTTGAATGGACCCAGTCCCTCGAGTTGGAGGGATCCAGTCCCTCGGGTTGAATGGGATCCGGTCCCTTGAGTTGAATAGGATCCGGTCCCTCGAGTGAATGGGATCCAGTCCCTCGGGTTGAATGGGATCCGGTCCCTCGGGTTGAATGGGATCCGGTCCCTCGGAGTGAATGGGATCCAGTCCCTCGGGTTGAATGGGATCCAGTCCCTTGAGTTGAATAGGATCCGGTCCCTCGGGTTGAATGGGATCCAGTCCCTTGAGTTGAATAGGATCCGGTCCCTCGAGTTGAATGGGATCCGGTCCCTCGGGTTGAATGGGATCCAGTCCCTTGAGTTGAATAGGATCCAGTCCCTTGAGTTGAATAGGATCCGGTCCCTCGAGTTGAATGGGATCCGGTTCCTTGAGTTGAATGGATGTCACCCTTGGTATTCCTTATTGCAGCTATTCTTCATTGTCACTACTTTTTCCTTTCTGTCTTTATGAAGAGCTCGAAAGCTTCTGCAGCTCCTGCCCTGGCCTGTTGGGGTGCACTCTGGCCAGCCATGCAGCTGAGCTCTCTAGCTCGCATTTCCTTCTGCAGTCAGCTTGGTTTATCTATCACTAACCTGACTACAGCTCTCCATAACTATTTATTAACTGCAGGTGCCCTTGGAGCAGCATCTGAAGGACAAGAGGCATCCCTCTGGACCTATCACCTAAAAACACACAGTGGAGAATGTGCCTCCACCCAGCCAAGAGTTTGATCCTCCTGCTCCACAAGTTTGTCTTCACCTGGGAAATGCCTGGCATGAGCCTGTGTGTGGCATCTCAAAGCCCTTCCCAGCTCTCCTGTGGGCAAAGAGCAGCAGCACAAACCAAGAGACTGAGATCAGTGCTGACAGGTCTCTGAGCTAACAGCTGAGGTGCTGAATGTGAAGAGACAGCTCCTCGAAGAGCAAGAGGACCTCTTGATCATGGCAAGGAGATACCAGGTAACACTTCTGAGAGCTTCTGCTAGGGCCTTCCAACCTCCTTTCCCAAACACCAATGCTTCACTCAGCATCACAACACCCTGGGGAGGGCTGTGTTAGCCCTGAGGCTGGACACCAGGAGGGTGGCACAGAGCTCCCCAGATTTCCAGGAGCCACTTGTGCCACCTCCAGCTCCTCCCAAAGCCATTCCCAGGGCTGCCTCCAGTTTTGCTTGTGCCCATTCTCAGCCCTCTCTCTCGAGTGAGGTGTGGGGAAGGTCTCAGTAGGGTTAGAGGGGTTAGAGGTAAAGGAAAGCTCAGTACCCAACTCCTGCTTTGTGGTGGCTGCTGGAGCCCTCTCGGTAGCTGCTGTGGTGGTTGCGACGGTGGTGGCAGGCAGAGTGGTGGCAGCTGGAGTGGTGGTGGTGGTGGTAGGAGTAGTTGTGGTGGCAGTAGCAGTAGTAGTAGTAGTGTCAGTAGTTGTGTCGGTGGTGGTAGTTGGGGTGGTTGTAGTACTGGTTAGAGCGACTGTAGTTGGAGGTGGCTCAGTTGCAGCTGGGAGAGGGAGAGACTGGCTTCTTAGATGAACTGATGGCTCCTGAGGGGGTTGCCCTCACCATCCCCCAGGCACAGGCACACAAGAGAGCTGAGCAGCATGGCACAGGGACGAGGGGCATTGGGGAGGAGGGAGGGAGGCAGCGAACGGCACCGGGAAACGCGAGCTGGAGCCAATTGCCCCATCCCCCTGTGAGCACAGCCACATGCCCAGCCAGGGGGCAGGGAGCAATGCTGGGGGCAAAGAGGGGTGGCAAGCAGGGGGCTGCCCCTGGCACACTGCTCTCATGCACCCACTGCGTGCACCCAGGGCTGGAGTCCTTTGCCAGGGCCCAGCGATCTGCTTCTCTTCTGCCTTTGCTCTGCTGCTGCCCCCAAGCCCTGGGGTTAAATCACAGGGAGGGCACAGCAGGAGGGAAGTGAGGGGTGTTTGAGGGGTGCCCAGGGTAGGCTGTCCTCAAACCATCATCCCCACCCTGTGCAGAGAGCACTCAGTGCTCCCTGAAATAAGAAACAGGATTTAGAATCATCCCCTTTGTCCCAGGGCCAGCAGCCCCAGGTTTAGGTTGGATCTTAGCAGAAATTTCTTTTCTCCAAGAGTGGTCAGGGAGTGGCACAGGCTGTCCAGGGAGGTGGTGGAGTCCCCATCCATGGAGGGGTTCAAGAAAGGTGTGGCCATGGCACCTGGGGCCATGGTTTAGTGGCCATGGTGGGGTTGGGTTGCTGGTTGGACTCAGTGATCTTAAAGGTCTCTTCCAACCAAAAGAATTCTTTGATTCTCTGATTTCTGAGCTGCCAGCTCAGCCTGCAGCCTCTTGGCTGTTTCCTTCCTGCTTTGTCTCTGTCCTAATACCACAGCTGGGTGATGGAGCAGCTTTAGCACCAGCATGGATTTTAGCTGGTGGGTGAGTGATGGATGAGCCTTTGCCATCACTGCCCCTCACAATTTCCATTTAAATGAGGAGAAAGGGCTTGGCTCACCCCAGGCTGTCCAGGGGGAAAGTCTGAGCAATTTGTTTTCTAAGCAGCCCCAATCCATCCTTTGCCTGTGCTGTGCTTCCAGAGCCAAGAGGTAAATGTGCACTTCACACACACCCCACAGCACGGCTGAGAGGGTCCTGAGCCCCACCAAAAGGGAGAGGGCTTGGGTCTGAAAACCTGCCAGCAGAAAATGCAGCTGGAAGGCTGCTTTTGAAGTAGCTAAGGAAAAGGAGACTTGCCCTGTGCTGCTGGCACTCAGCTGGGTTTGCTTTCCTCCTACTCTAGATCAAGGGATTTACAAATCCTCCCTGCCAGGCAAACGAAGCCAGCTCTGTAAAACCTCACCCACAAACCAGAAGAGCTTGAGGAAAGCACTTGGAAAGGTGTCCCAGAAGCAAACCAGGGGTTTGCTTTTCACTAAGTCTATCCCCAAGGGAGGACCAACTCCTAACACCTCAGCCCTGCCCGAGATCCAAAAGCAGAGAAGAGCAGTAGGTCACTCAGGCCAGCTGCCTACCCAGCACAGCTGTAAGAGAACCACAGTTACCAGCACACCCCCAAACCCCCAGCCCAAGGGGTGCCTGGGCAGCAGCACCTCCCCTCCAGCACAGTCCCAGCACAGCATCACAGCCAACCTCATGCAGCAGTGCAGCCAGCCAAAGAAAGCACCCACCCCACACAGCCCATAGCTGCCCCACGGCAGGGTGAGGGGCTGGGGGGGGGGGGGCAGCAGGGATGCTGGTGACAGGAAGGTGACCCAACCCAGGTAGGAAACAGCACAGCTTTGTCCTCAGAGGGTTTGTTGGGTAGTGAAGCCCTCTCCAACCTGACCCAGTCCCTGCAGTTGGGGTGTTGGGGGGGGGGGTGTGGTTCTGCTTTTCTTTCACCCAGTTCCTGATCAAGGGCTTTGCTGCATCCTCAGGCTCTGTGACAAAAGCTTTTGTTGGGCTGAGAAGGATTAATATCATCTCTGCTGATTCAGAGAGGGGGTTTGGAAGGTTAAGAGATGAGTGTCACTAGGTTAATGTCACCATTAACCAGATGAAGCTGCAGCTCCTCAGTACAGGCAAAGAGCTCCACAGACACTTGCTATCAGCTAATGCAGCCCTTGCATCTCCCCTGGGGATCCCTGGCTCCCCTTTAAGGAAAAAAAAGTAGGATCTAACAAGCCACAAAGTCACTTTCAGAAAGGCAGGAGCTGGTGGAAAACCTCCTGCAAACCCACAGCTCCCAGGCCTGTTAGGTGTCTCTGCATGGTGCTGCTCCCACACAGCACCTTGGAGCACTGCCTGCACCACCTAGCACTGCTCTGATGGTTTTAGCAGGAGGGATTCAGCATTAATGCTCCTCTAGACCCTAGATGGGAAGAGATTAGCTGGGATAAGTCAAAGCCTGGCTCTCCCTCCTGTGGGATATCAGCTCTATGTATTGCATGCAGGCACAGGGGGAAGCTGCAGTGCCAGGACCCTCCTGGATGCTGCACTGACCAAAGCAACTCAGCATAGCTCTGAGCTCTGCAGCTCAGCTCTGGCTGGCAGTGATGCCAGGCAGGATTTGCCCAGCCAGCACCAGCACTCTAGTGGAAGTGATCCCCAAGAGCAGGACATCACTTTGCATCAGGAGAATGTGGAATCAGGTCCCTGTGTGAGATCAAGGAGAAGGGGGATAAAAATAATCCTGGGTATTGAGGAGAGAGTGTTGGCACCAGGGGTAAAAATGATCCTGGCATGGAGGAGGACACTGGGGATAAAAAAAAAAAAAAAAAGATCCTGACAGGACTAGGAACTGGTTAAAAAATGAAATCAAGTGACTCTGGAAAGCAATGGTTCAGAGAGGGGAGGATGGGGAAGAGCATCCATGGGCTGCAGGATGGGACCAGGCAGTGGGAAGGCAGAACTGCAGCCATGGAGGGGATTTAGCCCTAAGCTGTTCTGGGATTCAAAGCTACAGCCTCATTTGTGTTTAAACATGAGATACATGCAGGAGAAAAGCTCAGCTGGGAGATTTGGGGGAGAGAAGATAAGGGGCATTTTCCAGGCTTTGAAATCCATCCCTAATGAGAGCAGATTTCAGGCAGGGGGAGGAGGTGAGGATGTCTTTGACAGAGATCAGAGCACTCCAGCAACCTCAAAGAGAAGGGGACCCCAGCATGGGCTGGGGGAGCAGCCTGGACCTGGGGGTCCCCTGCTTGCTGCCCATCCTGTCAGGGCTAATGAAGGAGTGACAGATCCCTGCTCCTGGCAGCAAAAAGAAGAGGATGAGTGGGGGGCTGGAGGGCCAGGCTGGCAGTTTGAACACCTAAAAATCACACACACATCCCTCTCCAAACGTGGCTGCAATAATTCATCAGCTGGAACCTTTCTGAGCTCTGGAGAGCAGCTGGATTTATTTTCCTGCTTCCAGAGCTCTGACAACAGTTGCCTCAATTTTTAGGAACAGGACCAAGCCTCTCTGATATTTGTATGATGGAGAGGAAAACAATTCCTCCTCCTCTCCTCTCTGAAAGCAAGAGAGAGGGCAGAGAAGGAGCTGCCACTTCCCTAGCACCCTAAAAAAAGGTTTCAAGCAGGATTTATTTTCCTGCTTCCAGAGCTCTGACAAGAGTTGCCTCACTTTTTAGGAACAGGACCAAGCCTCTGATATTTGTGTGATGGGGAAGAAAAAAAAATTCTTTCTCCTCCCCTCTCTGAAAGCAGGAGACAGAGCAGAGAAGGAGCTGCCCCAGCACCCTAAAAAAAAAATCTAATTGTTTCCATCAGACTTTAAATGGTCTCAGTCCACCCAGGAAACCCCGGAGTGAAAACCAGCACCAGCAGTTCCCAAGCTGTTGCTCCCAGCCCCGTTCTTCCAGGAAGCATCTAAATGAGCATTCAGCTCATTAGCAGCCCCCATCTTTGGGAGGCAGAGATTGCTCTTGCCGTCTGCAGGATGCATTATCCTTGCAGGTAATGGAGAGCAAAGGGGCAGGGTGGGGAGGAGATAAGGGAGGGCTAATGGAAAGGGGATGCGGCCGCGGCAATTAATAGGCTTTAAGTAGGGAGCAAGATGCTTGCAGCAGGCTCTGCTGTGCTCTTTGTGGCAGCCTGGCTCCTGTGCCCATCAATGGAGCAGCAAGAAAGGAGCCCAAACCTTCCACAAGAAGCTCAAAGGAGGGCATGAAAGAAATCCTGAGAGGAAGAATCATGAAAGCAAAGAAAATAAGAGGAGCCTCTTAAAAGCTGGGGGCTGGAGTCCTGTGCTGAGCAGAGCAGCGATGCAGGGAATTGTTGGATGGTTGCTGGGGTTTGGGTTTTGGTGAAATGCAGGAAACAAAACACATCCCTGCTGCTCCTGAATTATTTAAAGGTGCTTTTAATGTGGTGTAAGGCTGTAGTAACAGCTTTGCCCCTTGGGTGTGTCTACAAAATAATTAGGCTTGGGGAAAAGTGATTATTTTTTTTCCTGGCTTGGGATTATTAACAAAATACAGCTTCAGAGAGTTAGTTCTTCTGATTATTATTATTATTATCATCATTTTTTGTTGTTGTTGTTTGTTTCCTTTTCTGGTTTTGTAACAACTGAAGGAAATGGCAAAATCTTTACCAAAAAAAAAAAAAAAAAAAAAAGAAAAAATATAAATCTAAGAGCTGTAAGAAAGTCAAGGAGAGAAAGGAGTGATTGAGCAGCCTCTGAAAGGGAGGGGTCAGCAGTTCTCTGGTTCTGCTGCTGTCCCTTTCTAAAATGAACAATGGGATCCTTCTCCTCCCATCCCTAATTATGGAGAGACAGGAAGGGAGCAGAGAAAAGTCCTTTTTTTCTTCTTCTTCTTTTTTTCCTTCAAGAGTAAGACCAATCCTCTGGCTGTCCCCTGATGAATTTCTTCCCTACACACAGGTAGCATAAGCCCTAGCTTGATTTTATCACTCACAGCACAAATGAGAGCCCTTTTCAAATGCCCTCTCTTTTCCATATCACCTTTTCCATACCACCTCTCCCTTTGTCCAGGCTTAGGAAAGGGAAAGCCTTTCCTAAGGGAAAGTTCCTGCACTTCCCTTTGATTTCAGCAAGCTGCTCCAGTTTCTCAGCCAACCACAAACCAGCTCTGCCCCTGGATCTGTCAGGTTAAACCTGAAAAAACCTGACCCTGGGAAAAAAAAAATACCACAGAAAAATACAAAAGAGCTTTTAATTTTGCCTCAGTGCCAGCAGCCCATGGCAAAGAGCCTTTTCCTGCCATTCCAGACAACTTTGGCTGTGCAGCCATAAAACTCCACAAGAATCTGGGTCAGTGAGTGCAGATGGATCTGCTGAGCAAGGTCAAGCAGGGTTTCACTTGGACCCTGCCTTTGTTAGGAGGAGAAACAGCTCTCAGCTGAGCAAGGTCAAGCAGGGTTTCACTTGGACCCTGCCCTTGTTAGGAGGAGAAACAGCTCTCAGCACTCCCACAGCTCAGATTCTGCAACTGCTCCTACACCCAGCCCATGTCCTAAGGTGAGCTGGCAGCCAGCTCAAGACCAAGACAAGGAGGATCTGTACTGGATCTGGCACTGGAACAGGCTGCTCAGGCAGGCTGTGGAGTCAGCATCCCTGGAGGGGTTCAAAAGTTGTGTAGATGTAGCACTTTGGGCCATGGTTTAGTGGCCATGGTGGTGCTGGGTTGATGGTTGGGCTGGCTGATTCTAGAGGCCTTTTCCAACTGAGGTGGTTCTATGATTCCCTCTTGTTACACCTTCCACTGCTTTGATGTCAACTCAGCTTCCTCCCCATGCTAGGAGACACCTAACAACCTACCACTTCAGTTACCACCTCTTGGGCTTCTTTCAGCTCTGGCATCACTTTGATCTTTACTATTTCTCCTAGCAGAAGGTAAAAATCAAGAGGTGGGGGACCAGTGGGCTCTGTTTTGATAGAGTTATCCTTTAAGTGGCAAATAATTCATCTGGCTTCCAGCAGTGTAAGAAATTGTGACTGAAATGATGATGGAAGCATAAAGAGAAGGATAAAAGAGGCTGGAGTCAGGTGGGGTTTGGTCTCTTCTCCCTAATAAGAAGTGATAGGACAAGAGGAAATGGCCTCAAGTTGCACCAGGAGAGGCTTAGGTTGGATATTAGAAGAAAATTCTCCACTGAAAGGGTTCTCAAAGCCTGGCACAGGCTGCCCAGGGTGCTCTCCAGGGCTCCCTGGAGGTGTTTCAAAGAGGCAGAGATGTGGTGCTGAGGGCCATGGTTTAACCCCAGCCTTGGCAGAGTTAGAGAGTAGTTGGACTCAGTGATCTTAAGAGTGTTTCCCAACCTAATCCATTCTATGCTCACAGTGTGCTTTCAAACTTCAGCAAATTCCACCTCCAGTGGAAAAGTATTTTAGAAGGTGATCTTGATCCACAAAGAAAATCTGGATGCCTGTGGCTAAAGCAGGAGGTAGAGCAGCAAAACCTGGACTCAGAGGACAGAGATCCTCTGAGCCAAAAGGTTTCCATCCATTTTTCAGGCCCCCATCAAGCCAAAGCAGACCAATCTGTTACCCCACACACACACACTTTTTCCATTTTTAGGAGGAGAAAAATACAGTAGAAAAAAAGATTGGCATCCGTTTAGAAAGGAAGGGGAAGAAATTAAAAAGCAAAATAATATTGGCTAGGGAGACATCACTGCAACAAAAGAAAAGGAAGAGAAACATCTATGAGGTAGGAAAGCAAAAACAAAACAAAACAAAACAAAACAAAAAAACACCCACCAAACAAAATATCAACAGATGCAGAGAGCAGATCCTGCACTTGTATCCCTTGGGAAAAGTCTTTCCTAAGAAGCTGTTCCTCCTTGGGAAGTCCCAAGAACCCCCTGGGCTGTGTCCAGCAAAGGCAAAGCACAGCCTCCTCCAGAGCCCTTGGCACAGGGCAGATGAGAGCAGCAGCTCCAGACCAAAAGCTTATCCACAGAGGGTGGAAAATAGATCACAGAATCTATTTGGGGTGAGTTTTTGGGCTGGCACCAGCCCCCTTCAGAGCTTGCTCATGGGGCTGGCCCTGCTGCTGGAATATTGGCTGAAGGTGGGGAAGGGGTTGGGATGGGTGGGAAGGTCACATCTGCAGCTTTGGGGAGAGGTGGGTGGCCTCTGGGCAAGCAGAAGTGCTGCTTAGGCTTTGGACTTTGCAAGGGTGACTCTGGGGAGCTGGGGATTTGAGGGTTCCTTGTAAACAAGTAGAGATGCTGCTCCCCCACCCTCTCCCCCAACCCTGGTCACAAGAAAAGGTTTCTCTCTGCTTCAACCCTGCTGTAGAGGTTTGCAAATGGAGGGCAAAGCCAGCAGTAGCCTCACATGCAGACATGCACAGCTGGGGCACAAACATTGTCCTTAACCCTTTCAATGGGCACCTAGAAACCAAAGGATGCTCCTGACCTAAAGCCCTGGGGGTGGGAGGTGTGGGGGGGATTGTGGTGCTCAAATGCTGCAGCACAGAGCTGCATGGCCAAAGCAGAGAGCTGCTCCAGCAGCAGCAAGAAAAGGCTCCTGGGGGTCAAAATGCAGCTGACATACCACAGGGTAGGGCAAGGGTATATAGGATGGGCACCACCAAGTTAGGGCTGGCTGGGAAATAGCCTGAGTTTTGCAGGGCAGAGGGTGGTGAGGGTTAAAAAGGGAGAGAACTGGGGTTGAAAAAAAAAAAAAAAAAAATCTTTCTCCCAAAGCTCTCTCTATTGTGGTGGTAGGAAATGCAAAAAAAAAAAAAAAAAAAAAAAACGACAAAAAAAACCCAAACAAACAAACCAAAACCCCCCAAAACCCCAAACAAAAATAAACCAAAAAGCCTAATAAATGATGGCTACATTTTGAACTGGCTCTGAGCAGGCTCCAGCTTAAAAAAAAAAAAAATCCTCTTGGGGCCACCTGAGTCTGATTTTTGCTGCCAGAGTCAGTGGGAGCTGTGGTGTCTGCTGGCTCTCTCTGTCACCAGGAGGCTGTGAAGCCCTTCTCAGACAGATTTTTGATCTTTGCAGCCCCTGCTGTGGAGTCTGCCCTTGTTCCTTCTGCCTTTGGGGGTGGGGAGAGTGGCTTCATTTCTGCCTAATGTTGCTTCTTGTGCCCAATTTAGAGTCCTGGCACTTGCTGTTCCCATTGAAAGGGTTAATGGAGTGCATGCTTAGAGCGAGCAGAGCTGGGAGGAGCCTTGCCCCCATGCCTGTTACCTCCTGCGGCTGGTACAGTACCTGGGGTTGGTGTGGCTTCAGAGGGCAGCACCAGGGAGAGAGAGGGGGGGACGAGGAGAGCATAGAAGAGAAAGGAAGAGAAAGAAAAACAACAACAGAGGAATATATAAAACAACCAGAACACACCAAGGAGAGACTGGGGACCACTTGCACACAGTCACCAGAGACTTGAGAGAGAGAGGAAGTAAAAGCCTTAGCTACAGCCCAGCACCCTCCTGTTCATCAGAGCCTCTTGCATGGGTTGGAGAGAGCAGGGAGGTCCCCCTGGAGAGGGAGATCCCCGGTTAAACAAATAGGGATGTCCCCTTGGAGAGGGAGATCTCCAGTTAAACAAACAGGGATGTCCCCTTGGAGAGGGAGATCTCCAGTTAAACAAGCAGGGCTGTCCCCTTGGGGGTGGAGATTCCCAGATAAACAAACAGGGATGTCCCCTTGGAGAGGGAGATTCCCAGTTCAACAAACAGGGATGTCCCCTTGGGGCTGGAGATCTCCAGCTCAACACTCCAGAGGTGCCAGCAACGTTGATTAAACAAAGTGCTTAAGCAGGTGCTTGTGTCTAATCCCAGCAAGGACTGGTTTGGAAGCTCTGAATTTTTCCTTAGTTTTCCTAGCACAGCACTCATCCTGCCCTGGGTGGGTTGGAGCCCAAGGAGACAGCACCACAGAGAGGTCTTTAGTGTCAGCTTCTCAAGGGAATGTGTCTGGCAGGCAGAAATCCACCTCTGAGTGCATTAATGGCTTTAGCTTTCCTAGTCTGCTTTTGTGGCCTTGGATTCCAAACTCATCCTTTCTGTAGCTTTCCAGCAGGTACCTTCCCATCCAAGTGGGCACCAGGAGCTGCTCATGGTGCCTGTCACCAGCAGAACTCACCTGTGCCAGGCTGTACCTCAGGGGCTGGGGTTCTGAGGTCAAACTTTGCCATATTTCTGTACCTTCAGCCTGTCAACTACTTGAATTTCACAGCTTAACAGCCAACACTTTGTCCTTCTGCTAAGTGGCAGCAGCTTGTCCCTTTGCTAGGACATCCTCCACCCCCCAACGACCTTACCTTGTCCTGCTGGTCTGTGCTGGACCTGCTCCTGCCTGATACACATCAGTCAGGCAACATACAAACAGCAGCTGCTCATGGTTGGTGTTTAGCTGCCCTCTGCTAACAGTTGCCATGCATAGGACCAAACCCAGCTGAGCAAATGGACATCAAACTCTTGACCACCAGCCCCAATCCCATCCCTGAGCTCTACCAGCACAGCTCCTGTGTGAAGCAATGACGTTTCCCCTCTCAGCTTTGCCAGGGTGTTAACTCAGCTTGACTGGGGCTTTTTTTTTTTTTGTCCCCATTGGATATGCAGCTCCATCTCCCATCCTCTCATTTCAATTAGCAAAGCTGAAGCCCACCTAAGAGGTGTCAGGAAGCATTTCATTTCCTCTGGGTCATCAGCAGGAATTGCTTTTTCTACTCAAAGCCATTAGCTGGGGAGGGGGGAGGGAGGTGGAGGGAAGGAGACAAAACCCCCCATTAAATCCCAGCCCTAACCAAATCAGAGTCTTTTAGCAAATGCTAAGGAAAGGACAGAGCCAGCTTTTGTCTGCCTGAGCTCCCTCTGGGCTCCTGGACTTTCACTTAGTTTGATGAATGTCCCACAATGGGCACTTCATCCTATTATGGATCTGGGAGTTGGAGCTTTACTTTGGAGGGTCAGGCCAGCTGGGGAAGGGGGTGACAGGGAGGTGGCACCACAGCCCCTGCCTCGGGGTCAGTGCCTGGAGGATGCTGTGTGAAAAATCACCCAGAGCTGCTCCTTCTTTAGCTCACACACAGCCTGCAAGGGGCAGATAGAGCTTCACCTTTAGCAAGAGGAGAGCAAATGTCCTCCTGCTGCAGGGCATGTGGACACTGACTGCTTCAGAGTCAGCAAGATGGTGCCCTGGACCACAAGAAGTCACCTTAGGAGCCTTGCTGCTGAAGTATTCAGTCCTGGCCAGTCATCCATCCATCCATCCCTATCTATCCTTCCATCTACCCATCCATCCCTTCCTCTATTATCTATCCATCCACCTATCTATCTATCCATCTGCCTGTACCTCTCTCTCATCTATCCATCCATCCTTCCATCCATCCATCTCTCCCTATCTATCCTTCTATCTACCCATCCATCCCTCCCTCTATTACCTATCCATCCATCCATCTATACATCTATCTGTTTTTCTTATCTATCTATCCATCTGTCCATCATCCATTTATCCCTTATCCATCTCTCCTTCTATCCATCTATTATCAATCCATCTATCCTTCTATCCATCTATTATCCATCTATTATCTGTCCATCTATTATCTATCCATCCCTCTGCCTATCTATCCATCCATCCATCCATCCCTCTCTATCTATCCATCTCTCCATCCATCCATCCATCCATCCCTCTCTATCTATTAATCTCTCCTTCAATCCATCTATCCCTCTCTCTCTATCTATCCATCCATCTCTCCTTCCATCCATCCATCCCTCTCTCTCTCTATTAATCTCTCCTTCAATCCATCTATCCCTCTCTCTCTATCTATCCATCCATCTCTCCTTCCTTCCATCCATCCATCCCTCTCTCTCTCTATTAATCTCTCCTTCAATCCATCTATCCCTCTCTTTCTCTATCTATCCATCCATCTCTCCTTCCTTCCATCCATCCATCCCTCTCTCTCTCTATTAATCTCTCCTTCAATCCATCTATCCCTCTCTTTCTCTATCTATCCATCCATCTCTCCTTCCTTCCATCCATCCATCCATCCATCCATCCATCCATCCATCCATCCATCCATCCACCCACCCATCCATCCATCTCTCCAGGCAGCAGGTAGCAGCCAAGCAGCAGTTCCTGTCTGGTACTGGTCGCTCTGTGAACCACCTGATTCTCCCACCTGCACCCACACCATGTCCCATCAGCTCCCCCAAGGCCTGAGCAGAGCCAGGAGCTGTAGCTGCTCTCATACCTTCGTTCAGCAGTGCTGGTGACTCCTCCACTATGGTTTCTCCTTCTCCCACCTGGGTCCGAGCGCGCAGGAAGAAGCGATAGCGCGAGATGGGATCTGTCCTCTGCAGGGTGAACCTTGTCTGATTGGGAGAGAGGTTCTCTACCAGAGTCCTGCCCGTTTTGGATCCATTAACTGGGGAGGGAAGGCAGGTTGTGGTGGCTTCAGCCTTGTTTCAGAAGTAATTTGTGTCCTCTGCCTCATCATCCTGCCCCCCGGGACCAGCCTGCAGTCGCTGTGGGGCCACATGGGCTCAGAGCTAGAGCTGCTCCTAAATCCACTTCGCTGGGGGTGGCTGGGGACATATGAGCCCATGGATCCCAAGGGGATCTGCTAGCAGGGATGTCCCTGCAGGACTGTAAAAGTGGTCAACGAAGGGCAGGACACAAGTGCCAGGCTGAGCTCTGCAGAACGTGCTGCACTCCTACACATCCTGGGGCTTGTGTTTGAGGGAGCACCTGAGCTCCTCAGGCTGGGCTAAATCACAGCTCAAACTCATTCCCCTTCGGTGGTCAAGCCTGGAGAACTGCTGAGCA